>NW_027551961.1:0-58758 GCF_045843805.1 Urocitellus parryii | reverse complement strand
TGAAACTTGGCACAATAATGTAGTTCCAAGTTCTATCGCTATGGTTTGTGTCCTATTGAAGAAGCCCCAAGCAGAGACTGACGAGAATCACTTTCATTGAAAGGGGTTGCCAATCTTCAAAAAAGTACGAGATTCCGGAAATCTCAGCAAACATTTTTTCACCGCATCTTGATGATACTTCCATTTAATGATCAGCCCACCAATCCCACTTGGCTCACCAAATTTCGTTCTTCTAGGTTAAACCGTTCCTTTGCAATTAACCTTTTTCATGTTTAGGTTTCACTCTGTTTTCTCCTATATGGATACATGTAGTTGGAACTCTAAATCAAACACGGTTTGTGCTAGCTCTTTGAAACTTGGCACAATAATATAGTTCCCAGTTCTATCACTATGCTTTTTGTCCTTGAAGAAGCCCCAAGCAGAGACTGACGAGAATCACTTTCATTGAAAGGAGTTGCCAAGCTTCCCAAAATACGAGTTTCCGGAAATCTCAGCAAACATTTTTTGACCCAATCTTGATGATACTTGCAGGTAATGATCAGTACTCCAATCCCACTTGGCTCACCAAATTTCGTTCTTCTAGGTTAAACCGTTCCTTTGCAGTAACCGTTTTCATGTTTAGGTTTCACTCTGTTTTCTCCTATATGGATACATGTAGTTGGAACTCTGAATCAAACACGGTTTGTGCTAGCTCCTTGAAACATGGCACAATAATGTAGATCCAAGTTCTATCACTGTGGTTTGTGTCCTATTGAAGAAGCCCCAAGCAGGACTGACGAGAATCACTTTCATTGAAAGGGGTTGCCAAGCTTCCAAAATCTGCGAGTTTCCTGAAATCTCAGCAAACATTTTTTCACCCAATCTTGATGATACTTGCAGTTAGTGATCAGTACATGAATCACGCTTCGCTCACCAAATTTCATTCTTCTAGGTGAAACCGTTCCTTTGCAGTAACCGTTTTCATGTTTAGGTTTCACTCTGTTTTCTCCTATATGGATACATGTAGTTGGAACTCTAAATCAAACACGGTTTGTGCTAGCTCTTTGAAACTTGGCACAATAATGTAGTTCCAAGTTCTATCGCTATGGTTTGTGTCCTATTGAAGTAGCCCAAAGCAGAGACTGACGAGAATCACTTTCATTGAAAGTGGTTGCCAAGCTTCCAAAAAACTACGAGTTTCCTGAAATCTCAGCAAACATTTTTTCACCCAATCTTGATGATACTTGCAGGTAGTGATCAGTACACGAATCCACTTTGCTCCTCAAATTTCGTTCTTCTATGTTAAACTGTTCCTTTGCAGTAACCGTTTTCATGTTTAGGTTTCACTCTGTTTTCTCCTATATGGATACATGTAGTTGGAACTCTAAATCAAACACGGTTTGTGCTAGCTCTTTAAACCTTGGCACAATAATGTAGTTCCAAGTTCTATCGCTATGGTGTGTGTCCTATTGAAGTAGCCCCAAGCAGAGACTGACGAGAATCACTTTCATTGAACGGGGTTGCCAAGCTTCCAAAAAACTACGAATTTCCTGAAATCTCAGCAAACATGTTTTCACCCAATCTTGATGATACTTGCAGGTCATGATCAGTACACCACTCCCACTAGGCTCACCAAATTTCATTCTTCTAGGTTAAACCGTTCCTTTGCAGTAACCGTTTGCATGTTTAGGTATCACTCTGTTTTCTCCTATATGGATACATGTAGTTGGAACTCTAAATCAAGCACGGTTTTTGCTAGCTCTTTGAAACTTGCCACAATAATGTAGTTCCAAGTTCTATCGCTATGGTTTGTGTCCTATTGAAGAAGTCCCAAGCAGAGACTGACGAGAATCACTTTCATTGAAAGTTGTTGCCAATCTTACAAAAATTACGAGTTTCCGGAAATCTCAGCAAACATTTTTCACCCAATCTTGATGATACTTCCATTTAATGATCAGCCCACCAATCCCACTTCACTCACCAAATTTCGTTCTTCTAGGTTAAACCATTCCTTTGCAGTAACCTCTTTCATGTTTAGGTTTCACTCTGTTTTCTCCTATATGGATACATGTAGTTGGAACTCTAAATCAAACACGGTTTGTGCTAGCTCTTTGAAACTTGGCACAATAATGTAGTTCCTAGTTCTATCACTATGCTTTTTGTCCTTTTGAAGAAGCCCCAAGCAGAGACTGACGAGAATCACTTTCATTGAAAGGGGTTGCCAAGCTTCCCAAAAGTTCGAGTTTCCGGAAATCTCAGCAAACATTTTTTCACCCAATCTTGATGATACTTCCATTTAATAATCAGTACACCAATCCCGCTTGGCTCTCCAAATATCGTTCTTCTAGGTTAAACCGTTCCTTTGCAGGAACCGTTTTCATGATTTGGCTTCACTCTGTTTTCTCCTATATGGATACATGTAGTTGGAACTCTAAATCAAACACGGTTTGTGCTAGCTCTTTAAAACTTGGCACAATAATGTTGTTCCAAGTTCTATCGCTATGGTTTGTGTCCTATTGAAGTAGCCCCAAGCAGAGACTGACAAGAATCACTTTCGTTGAAAGGGGTTGCCAAGCTTCCCAAAAACAACAAGTTTCCTGAAATCTCAGCAAACATTTTTTCACCGAAACTTGATGATACTTGCAGGTAGTGATCAGTACAGGAATCCCACTTTGCTCCTCAAATTTCGTTCTTCTATGTTAAACCGTTCCTTTGCAGTCACCGTTTCATGTTTAGGTTTCACTCTGTTTTCTCCTATGTGGATACATGTAGTTGGAACTCTAAATCAAACACGGTTTGTGCTAGCTTTTTGAAACTTGGCACAATAATGTAGTTCCAAGTTCTATCGCTATGGTTTGTGTCCTATTGAAGAAGCCAAAAGCAGAGGCTGACGAGAATCCCTTTCATTGAAAGGGGTTGCCAAGCTTCCAAAATGTACGAGTTCCCGGAAATATCAGCAAACATTTTTTCACCCAATCTTGATGATTCTTCCATTTAATGCTCAGCCCACCAATCCCACTTGGCTCACCAAATTTCATTCTTCTAGGTTAAACCGTTCCTTTGCAGGAACCGTTTTCAGGTTTAGGTTTCACTCTGTTTTCTCCTATATGGATACATGTAGTTGGAACTCTAAATCAAACACGGTTAGTGCTAGCTGTTTGAAACGTGGCACAATAATGTAGTTCCAAGTTCTATCGCTATGGTTTGTGTCCTATTGAAGAAGCCCCAAGCAGAGACTGACGAGAATCACTTTCATTGAAAGGGGTTGCCAAGCTTCCAAAAAACTGCGAGTTTCCTGAAATCTCAGCAAACATTTTTTCACCCAATCTTGATGATACTTGCAGTTAGTGATCAGTACATGAATCACGCTTCGCTCACAAAATTTCGTTCTTCTAGGTTAAACCGTTCCTTTGCAGTAACCGTTTTCATGTTTAGGTTTCACTCTGTTTTCTCCTATATGGATACATGTAGTTGGAACTCTATATAAAACACGGTTTGTGCTAGCTCATTGAAACTTGGCACAATAATGTAGTTCCAAGTTCTATCACTATGGTTTGTGTCCTATTGAAGAAGTCCCAAGCAGAGACTGACAAGAATCACTTTCATTGAAAGTTGTTGCCAAGTTTACAAAAATTACGAGTTTCCGGAAATCTCACCAAATATTTTTTCACCCAGTCTTGATGATACTTCCATTTAATGATCAGCCCACCAATCCCACGTGACTCACCAAATTTCGTAATTCTAGGTTAAACCGTTCCTTTGCAGTAACCTTTTTCATGTTTAGGTTTCACTCTGTTTTCTCCTATATGGATACATGTAGTTGGAACTCTAAATCAAACACGGTTTGTGCTAGCTCTTTGAAACGTGGCACAATAATGTAGTTCCAAGTTCTATCACTGTGGTTTGTGTCCTATTGAAGAAGCCCCAAGCAGAGACTGACGAGAATCCCTTTCATTGAAAGGGGTTGCCAAGCTTCCAAAAAAACTGCGAGTTTCCTGAAATCTCAGCAAACATTTTTTCACCCAATCTTGATGATACTTGCAGTTAGTGATCAGTACATGAATCCCGCTTGGCTCACCAAATTTCGTTCTTCTAGGTTAAACCGTTCCTTTGCAGGAACCGTTTTCATGTTTAGGTTTCACTCTGTTTTCTCCTATATGGATACATGTAGTTGGAACTCTAAATCAAACACGGTTTGTGCTAGCTCTTTGAAACTTGGCACAATAATGTAGTTCCAAGTTCTATCGCTATGGTTTCTGTCCTATTGAAGTAGTCCAAAGCAGAGACTGACGAGAATCACTTTCATTGAATGGGGTTGCCAAGCTTCCCAAAAACAACGAGTTTCCTGAAATCTCAGCAAACATTTTTTCACCCTATCTTGATGATACTTCCATTTAATGATCAGCCCACCAATGCCACTTGGCCCTCCAAATTTCGTTTTTCTAGGTTAAACCATTCCTTTTGCAGTAACCGTTTTCATGTTTAGGTTTCACTCCGTTTTCTCCTATATGGATACATGTTTTTGGAACTCTAAATCAAACAGGGTTTGTGCTAGCTCTTTGAAACTTGGCACAATAATGTAGTTCCAAGTTCTATCGCTATGGTTTGTGTCCTATTGAAGTAGCCCCAAGCAGAGACTGACGAGAATCACTTTCATTGAAAGGGGTTGCCAAGCTTCCAAAAAACTACGAGTTTCCTGAAATCTCAGCAAACATTTTTTCACCCAATCTTGATGATACTTGCAGGTCATGATCAGTACTCCAATCCCACTTGGCTCACCAAATTTCGTTCTTCTAGGTTAAACCGTTCCTTTGCAGTACCGTTTTCATGTTTAGGTTTCACTCTGTTTTCTCCTATATGGATACATGTATTTGGAACTCTAAATCAAACACGGTTTGTGCTAGCTCTTTGAAACTTGGCACAATAATGTAGTTCCAAGTTCTATCACTATGGTTTTTGTACTATTGAAGAAGCCCCAAGCAGAGACTGACGAGAATCACTTTCATTGAAAGGGGTTGCCAAGCTTCAAAAAAGTACGAGTTTCCGAAAATCTTAGCAAACATTTTTTCACCCAATCTTGATGATAATTGCAGTTAGTGATCAGTACATGAATCCCGCTTGGCTCACCAAATTTCGTTCTTCTAGGTTAACCGTTCCTTTGCAGTAACCGTTTTCATGTTTAGGTTTCACTCTGTTTTCCCCTATATGGATACATGTATTTGGAACTCTAAATCAAACACGGTTTGTGCTAGCTCTTTGAAACTTGGCACAATAATGTAGTTCCAAGTTCTATCGCTATGGTTTGTGTCCTATTGAAGAAGCCCCAAGCAGAGACTGACGAGAATCACTTTCATTGAAAGTTGTTGCAAAGCTTCCAAAAATAAGGAGTTTCCGGAAATCTCAGCAAACATTTTTTCACCCAATCTTGATGATACTTCCATTTAATGATCAGCACACAAATCACACTTGACTCACCAAACTTCGTTCTTCTAGGTTAAACCGTTCCTTTTCAGTAACCTTTTTCATGTTTAGGTTTCACTCTGTTTTCTCCTATATGGATACATGTCGTTGGAACTCTAAATCAAACACGGTTTTTGCTAGCTCCTTGAAACATGGCGCAATAATGTAGTTCCAAGTTCTTTTGCTATGGTTTGTGTCCTATTGAAGTAGCCCCAAGCAGAGACTGACGAGAATCACTTTCATTGAAAGGGGTTTCCAAGCTTCCCAAAAACTACGAGTTTCCTGAAATCTCAGCAAATATTTTTTCACCCAATCTTGATCATACTTGCAAGTAATTATCAGCACACCAATCCCACTTGACTCACCAAATTTCGTTCTTTTAGGTTAAACCGTTCCTTTGCAGTAACCGTTTTCATGTTTAGGTTTCACTCTGTTTTCTCCTATATGTATACATGTATTTGGAACTCTAAATCAAACACGGTTTGTGCTAGCTCTTTGAAACTTGGCACAATAATGTAGTTCCAAGTTCTATCGCTATGGTTTGTGTCCTATTGAAGAAGCCCCAAGCAGAGACTGAAGAGAATCACTTTCATTGAAAGGGGTTGCCAAGCGTCCAAAAAGAAGGAGTTTCCGAAAATCTCAGCAAACATTTTTTCACCCAATCTTGATGATACTTCCATTTAATGATCAGCCCAACAATCCCACTTGGCTCACCAAATTTGGTTCTTCTAGGTTAAACCGTTTCTTTGCAGTAACCGTTTTCATGTTTAGGTTTCACTCTGTTTTCTCCTATATGGATACATGTAGTTGGAACTCTAAATCAAACACGGTTTGTGCTAGCTCTTTGAAACTTGGCACAATAATGTGGTTCCAAGTTCTATCGCTATGGTTTGTGTCCTATTGAACTAGCCCCAAGCAGAGACTGACGAGAATCACTTTCATTGAAAGGGGTTGCCAAGCTTCCAAAAAGTACGAGTTTCCGGAAATCTCAGCAAACATTTTTTCACCCAATCTTGATGATACTTCCATTTAATGATCAGCCCACCAATCCCACTTGGCTCACCAAATTTCGTTCTTCTAGGTTAAACCGTTCCTTTGCAGTAACCGTTTTCATGTTTAGGTTTCACTGTTTTCTCCTATATGGATACATGTATTTGGAACTCTAAATCAAACACGGTTTGTGCTAGCTCTTTGAAACTTGGCACAATAATGTAGTTCCAAGTTCTATCGCTATGGTTTGTGTCCTATTGAAGAAGCCCCAAGCAGAGACTGACGAGTATCACTTTCATTGAAAGGGGTTGCCAAGCTTCCAAAAAACTACGAGTTTCCGGAAATCTCAGCAAACATTTTTTCACCCAATCTTGATGATACTTCCATTTAATGATCAGTACACCAATTCCACTTGACTCACCAAATTTGGTTCCTCTAGGTTAAACCGTTCTTTTGCAGTATCCGTTTTCATGTTTAGGTTTCACTCTGTTTTCTCCTATATGGATACATGTAGTTGGAACTCTAAATCAAACACGGTTTGTGCTAGCTCTTTGAAACTTGGCACAATAATGTAGTTCCAAGTTCTATCACTATGGTTTGTGTCCTATTGAAGAAGCCCCAAGCAGAGACTGACGAGAATCACTTTCATTGAAAGTGGTTGCCAAGCTTCCAAAAAACTGCGAGTTTCCTGAAATCTCAGCAAACATTTTTTCACCCAATCTTGATGATACTTGCAGTTAGTGATCATTACATGAATCACGCTTGGCTCACCAAATTTCGTTCTTGTAGGTTAAACCGTTCCTTTTCACTAACCGTTTTCATGTTTAGGTTTCACTCTGTTTTCTCCTATATGGATACATGTAGTTGGAACTCTAAATCAAACACGGTTTGTGCTAGGTCTTTGAAACTTGGCACAATAATGTAGTTCCAAGTTCTTTCGCTAAGGTTTGTGTCCTATTGAAGTAGCCCCAAGCAGAGACTGACGAGAATCACTTTCATTGAAAGGGGTTGCCAAGATTCCAAAAAACTACGAGTTTCCGGAAATCTCAGCAAACATTTTTTCACCCAATCTTGATGACACTTGCAGGTCATGATCAGTACTCCAATCCCACTTGGCTCACCAAATTTCGTTCTTCTAGGTTAAACCATTCCTTTGCAGTACCGTTTTCATGTTTAGGTTTCACTCTGTTTTCTCCTATATGGATACATGTAGTTGGAACTCTAAATCAAACACGGTTTGTGCTAGCTCTTTGAAACTTGGCACAATAATGTAGTTCCAAGTTCTATCACTATGGTTTTTGTCCTATTGAAGAAGCCCCAAGCAGAGACTGACGAGAATCACTTTCATTGAAAGGGGTTGCCAAGCTTCCCAAAAGTACGAGTTTCCGGAAATCTCAGCAAACATTTTTTCACACAATCTTGATGATAATTGCAGTTAGTGATCAGTACATGAATCCCGCTTGGCTCACCAAATTTCGTTCTTCTAGGTTAAACCGTTCCTTTGCAGGAACCGTTTTCATGTTTAGGTTTCACTCTGTTTTCTGCTATATGGATACATGTCGTTGGAACTCTAAATCAAACACGGTTTGTGCTAGCTCTTTGAAACTTGGCACAATAATGTAGTTCCAAGTTCTATCGCTATGGTTTGTGTCCTATTGAAGAAGCCCCAAACAGAGACTGACGAGAATCACTTTCATTGAAAGGGGTTGCAAAGCTTCCCAAAAGTACGAGTTTCCGGAAATATCAGCACACATTTTTTCACACAATCTTGATGATACTTGCAGGTCATGATCAGTACACCAATCCCACTTGGCCCAACAAATTTCGTTCTTCTAGGTTATACCGTTCCTTTTCAGTAACCGTTTTCATGTTTAGGTTTCACTCTGTTTTCTCCTATATGTATACATGTATTTGGAACTCTAAATCAAACACGGTTTGTGGTAGCTCTTTGAAACTTGGCACAATAATGTAGTTACAAGTTCTATCGCTATGGTTTGTGTCGTATTGAAGAAGCCCCAAGCAGAGACTGACGAGAATCACTTTCATTGAAAGGGGTTGCCAAGCGTCCAAAAAGTAGGAGTTTCCTGAAATCTCAGGAAACATTTTTTCACCCACTCTTGATGATACTTCCATTTAATGATCAGCCCACCAATCCCACTTGGCTCACCAAATTTTGTTCTTCTAGGTTAAACCGTTCCTTTGCAGTAACCTTTTTGATGTTTAGGTTTCACTCTCTTTTCTCCTATATGGACACATGTAGTTGGAACTCTAAATCAAACACGGTTTGTGGTAGCTCTTTGAAACTTGGGACAATAATGTAGTTCCAAGTTCTATCGCTATGGTTTGTGTCCTATTGAAGAAGCCCCAAACAGAGACTGATGAGAATCACTTTCATTGAAAGGGGTTGCAAAGCTTCCCAAAAGTACGAGTTTCCGGAAATCTCAGCAAACATTTTTTCACACAATCTTGATGATACTTGCAGGTCATGATCAGTACACCAATCCCACTTGGCCCAACAAATTTCGTTCTTCTAGGTTATACCGTTCCTTTGCAGTAACCTTTTTCATGTTTAGGTTTCACTCTGTTTTCTCCTATATGTATACATGTATTTGGAACTCTAAATCAAACACGGTTTGTGGTAGCTCTTTGAAACTTGGCACAATAATGTAGTTACAAGTTCTATCGCTATGGTTTGTGTCCTATTGAAAAAGCACCAAGCAGAGATTTACGAGAATCACTTTCATTGAAAGGGGTTGCCAAGCTTCCCAGAAGTACGGTTTCCGAAAATCTCAGCAAACATTTTTTCACCCAATCTTGATGATACTTCCATTTAATGATCAGCCCACCAATCCCACTTGGCTCACCAAATTTCGTTCTTCTAGGTTCAACCGTTCCTTTGCAGTAAACGTTTTCATGTTTACGTTTCACTCTGTTTTCTCCTATATGGATACATGTAGTTGGAACTCTAAATCAAACACGGTTTGTGCTAGCTCTTTGAAACTTGGCACAATAATGTAGTTCCAAGTTCTATCACTATGGTTTTTGTCCTATTGAAGAAGCCCCAAGCAGAGAACTGACGAGAATCACTTCATTGAAAGGGGGTGCCAAGCTTCCCAAAAGTACGAGTTTCCGGAAATCTCAGCAAACATTTTTTCACCAATCTTGATGATACTTCCATTTAATGATCAGCCCACCAATCCAACTTGGCTCACCAAATTTCGTTCTTCTAGGTTAAACCTTCCCTTTGCAGTAACCGTTTTCATGTTTAGGTTTCACTCTGTTTTCTGCTATATGGATACATGTCGTTGGAACTCTAAATCAAACACGGTTGTGCGAGCTCTTTGAAACTTGGCACAATAATGTAGTTCCAAGTTCTATCGCTATGGTTTGTGTCCTATTGAAGAAGCCCCAAACAGAGACTGACGAGAATCACTTTCATTGAAAGGGGTTGCCAAGCTTCCCAAAAGTACGAATTTCCGGAAATCTCAGCCAACATTTTTTTCACCGAATATGTTGATACTTCCATTTAATGATCAGTACATGAATCTCGCTTGGCTCACCGAATTTCGTTCTTCTAGGTTAAAGCGTTCTTTTGCAGTAACAGTTTAAATGTTTACGTTTCACTATGTTTTCTCTTATATGGATACATGTAGTTGGACCTCTAAATCAAACACGGTTTGTGCTAGCTCTTTGAAACTTGGCACAATAATGTAGTTCCAAGTTCTTTCGCTATGGTTTGTGTCCTATTGAAGTACCCCAAGCAGAGACTGACGTGAATCACTTTCATTCAAAGGCGTTGCCAAGCTTCCAAATAGTACTAGTTTCCGGAAATCTCAGCAAACATTTTTTCACCCAATCTTGATGATACTTCTATTTAATGATCAGCCCACCAATACCACTTGGCTCACCAAATTTCGTTCTTCTAGGTTAAACCGTTCCTTTGCAGTAACCGTTTTCATGTTTAGGTTTCACTCTGTTGTCTCCTATATGGATACATGTAGTTGGAACTCTAAATCAAACACGGTTTATGCTAGCTCTTTGAAACTTGGCACAATAATGTAGTTCCAAGTTCTATCGCTATGGTTTATGTCGTATTGAAGTAGCCCCAAGCAGAGACTGACGAGAATCACTTTCATTGAAAGGGGTTGGCAAGCTTCCAAAAAACTGCGAGTTTCCTGAAATCTCAGCAAACATTTTTTCACCCAATCTTGATGATACTTGCAGTTAGTGATCAGTACATGAATCCCGCTTGGCTCACCAAATTTCGTTCTTCTTGGTTAAACCGTTCCTTTGCAGTAACCGTTTTCATGTTTAGGTTTCACTCTGTTTTCTCCTATATGGATACATGTATTTCGTACACGATATCAAACACGGTTTGTGCTAGCTCTTTGAAACTTGGCACAATAATGTACTTCCAAGTTCTATATCTATGGTTTGTGTCCTATTGTAGTAACCCCAAGCAGAGACTGACGAGAATCACTTCCATTGAAAGGGGTTGCCAAGCTTCCAAAAAGTACGAGTTTCCGGAAATCTCAGCAAACATTTTTTCACCCAATCTTGATGATACTTCCATTTAATGATCAGCCCACCAATCCCACTTGGCTCACCAAATTTCGTTCTTCTTGGTTAAACCGTTCCGTTGCAGTAATCGTTTTCATGTTTAGGTTTCACTCTGTTTTCTCCTATATGGATACATGTAGTTGGAACTCTAAATCAAACACGGTTTGTGCTAGCTCTTTGAAACTTGGCACAATAATGTAGTTCCAAGTTCTATCGCTATGGTTTGTGTCCTATTGAAGTAGCCCCAAGCAGAGACTGACGAGAATCACTTTTATTGAACTGGGTTGCCAAGCTTATAAAAAACTACGAGTTTCCTGAAATCTCAGCAAACATTTTTTCACCCAATCTTGATGATTCTTGCAGGTCATGATAAGTACACCAATCCCACTTGGCTCACCAAATTTCGTTCTTCTAGGTTAAACCGTTCCTTTGCAGTAACCATTTTCATGTTTAGGTTTCACTCTGTTTTCTCCTATATGGATACATGTAGTTGGAACTCTAAATCAAACACGGTTTGTGCTAGCTCTTTGAAACTTGGCACAATAATGTAGCTCTAAGTTCTATCGCTATGGTTTGTGTCCTGTTGAAGTAGCCCCAAGCAGAGACTGATGAGAATCACTGTCATTGAAAGGGGTTGCCAAGCTTCCAAAAAACTACGAGATTCCTGAAATCTCAGCAAACATTTTTTCACCCAATCTTGATGATACTTGCAGGTAGTGATCAGTACACGAATCCCACTTGGCTCACCAAATTTCGTTCTTCTAGGTAAAACCGTTCCTTTGCAGTAAACGTTTTCATGTTTAGGTTTCACTCTGTTTTCTCCTATATGGATACATGTATTTCGTACACAATATCAAACACGGTTTGTGCTGGCTCTTTGAAACTTGGCACAATAATGTGGTTCCACGTTCTATCACTATGGTTTGTGTCCTATTGAAGTAGCCCCAAGCAGAGACTGACGAGAATCACTTTCATTGAAAGGGGTTGCCAAGCTTCCAAAAAACTGCGAGTTTCCTGAAATCTCAGCAAATATTTTTTCACACAATCATGATGATCTTGCAGGTAGTGATCATTTCATGAATCCGACTTGGCTCACCAAATTTCGTTCTTCTAGGTTAAACCGTTCCTTTGCAGTAACCGTTTTCATGTTTAGGTTTCACTCTGTTTTCACCTATATGGATACATGTAGTTGGAACTCGTGTGCTAGCTCTTTGAAACTTGGCACAATAATGTAGTTCCAAGTTCTATCGCTATGGTTTGTGTCCTCTTGAAGTAGCCCCAAGCAGAGACTGACGAGAATCACTTTCATTGAAAGGGGTTGCCAAGCTTAAAAAAAACTGCGAGTTTCCTGAAATCTCAGCAAACATTTTTTCACCCAATCTTGATGATACTTGCAGGTAGTGATCAGTACACGAATCCCACTTGGTTCACCAAATTTCGTTCTTCTAGGTTAAACCGTTCCTTTGCAGTAACCGTATTCATGTTTAGGTTTCACTCTGTTTTCTCCAATATGGATACATGTAGTTGGAACTCTAAATCAAACACGGTTTGTGCTAGCTCTTTGAACTTGGCACAATAATGTAGTTCCAAGTTCTATCGCTATGGTTTGTGTCCTATTGAAGTAGCCCCAAGCAGAGACTGACGAGAATCACTTTCATTAAAAGGGGTTGCCAAATTCCAAAAAAACTATGAGTTTCCGGAAAACTCAGCAAACATTTTTTCACCTAATTTTGATGATACTTCCATTTAATGATCAGTACACCAATCCCACTTGGCTCACGAAATTTCCTTCTTCTAGGTTAAACCGTTCTTTGCAGTAACCGTTTTCATGTTTAGGCTTCACTCTGTTTTCTCCTATATGTATACATGTAGTTGGAACTCTAAATTAAACATGGTTTGTGCTAGCTCTTTGAAACTTGGCACAATAATGTAGTTCCAAGTTCTATCGCTATGGTTTGTGTCCTATTGAAGTAGCCCCAAGCAGAGACTGACGAGAATCACTTTCATTGAAAGGGGTTGCCAAGCTTCCAAAAAGTACGAGTTTCCGGAAATCTCAGCAAACATTTTTTCACCCAATCTTGATGATACTTCCATTTAATGATCAGCCCTCCAATCCCACTTGGCTCACCAAATTTCGTTCTTCTAGGTTAAACCGTTCCATTGCAGTAACCGTTTTCATGTTTAGGTTTCACTGTTTTCTCCTATATGGATACATGTATTTGGAACTCTAAATCAAACACGGTTTGTGCTAGCTCTTTGAAACTTGGCACAATAATGTAGTTCCAAGTTCTATCGCTATGGTTTGTGTCCTATTGAAGAAGCCCCAAGCAGAGACTGACGAGAATCACTTTCATTGAAAGGGGTTGCCAAGCTTCCCAAAAGTAAGAGTTTCCGGAAAATTCAGCAAACATTTTTTCACCCAATCTTGATGATACTTCCATTTAATGATCAGTACACCAATTCCACTTGACTCACCAAATTTGGTTCTTCTAGGTTAAACCGTTCTTTTGCAGTATCCGTTTTCATCTTTAGGTTTCACTCTGTTTTCTCCTATATGGATACATGTAGTTGGAACTCTAAATCAAACACGGTTTGTGCTAGCTCTTTGAAACTTGGCACAATAATGTAGTTCCAAGTTCTATCACTATGGTTTGTGTCCTTTTGAAGAAGCCCCAAGCAGAGACTGACGAGAATCACTTTCATTGAGTGGTTGCCAAGCTTCCAAAAAACTGCGAGTTTCCTGAAATCTCAGCAAACATTTTTTCACCCTATCTTGATGATACTTGCAGGTAATGATCCGTACACCAATCCCACTTGGCTCACCAAATTTCGTTCTTCTAGGTTAAACCGTTCCTTTGCACTAACCGTTTTCATGTTTAGGTTTCACTCTGTTTTCTCCTATATGGATACATGTAGTTGGAACTCTAAAGCAAACACGGTTTGTGCTAGGTCTTTGAAACTTGGCACAATAATGTAGTTCCAAGTTCTTTCGCTAAGGTTTGTGTCCTATTGAAGTAGCCCCAAGCAGAGACTGACGAGAATCACTTTCATTGAAAGGGGTTGCCAAGTTTCCAAAAAACTACGAGTTTCCGGAAATCTCAGCAAACATTTTTTCACCCAATCTTGATGACACTTGCAGGTCATGATCAGTACTCCAATCCCAATTGGCTCACCAAATTTCGTTCTTCTATGTTAAACCATTCCTTTGCAGTACCGTTTTCATGTTTAGGTTTCACTCTGTTTTCTTCTATATGGATACATGTAGTTGGAACTCTAAATCAAACACGGTTTGTGCTAGCTCTTTGAAACTTGGCACAATAATGTAGTTCCAAGTTCTATCACTATGGTTTTTGTCCTATTGAAGAAGCCCCAAGCAGAGACTGACGAGAATCACTTTCATTGAAAGGAGTTGCCAAGCTTCCCAAAAGTAGGAGTTTCCGGAAATCTCAGCAAACATTTTTTCACACAATCTTGATGATAATTGCAGTTAGTGATCAGTACATGAATCCCGCTTGCTCACCAAATTTCGTTCTTCTAGGTTAAACCGTTCCTTTGCAGGAACCGTTTTCATGTTTAGGTTTCACTCTGTTTTCTCCTATATGGATACATGTAGTTGGAACTCTAAATCAAACAGGGTTTGTGCTAGCTCTTTGAAACTTGGCACAATAATGTAGTTCCAAGTTCTATCGCTATGGTTTGTGTCCTATTGAAGAAGCCCCAAACAGAGACTGACGAGAATCACTTTCCTTGAAAGGGTTTGCAAAGCTTCCCAAAAGTACGAGTTTCCGGAAATCTCAGCAAACATTTTTTCACACAATCTTGATGATACTTGCAGGTCATGATCGGTACACCAATCCCACTTGGCCCAACAAATTTCGTTCTTCTAGGTTATACCGTTCCTTTTCAGTAACCGTTTTCATGTTTAGGTTTCACTTTGTTTTCTCCTATATGTATACATGTATTTGGAACTCTAAATCAAACACGGTTTGTGGTAGCTCTTTGAAACTTGGCACAATAATGTAGTTACAAGTTCTATCTCTATGGTTTGTGTCGTATTGAAGAAGCCCCAAGCAGAGACTGACGAGAATCACTTTCATTGAAAGGGGTTGCCAAGCGTCCAAAATGTAGGAGTTTCCTGAAATCTCAGCAAACATTTTTTCACCCAATCTTGATGATACTTCCATTTAATGATCAGCCCACCAATCCCACTTTGCTCACCAAATTTTGTTCTTCTAGGTTAAACCGTTCCTTTGCAGGAACCGTTTTCATGTTTAGGTTTCACTCTGTTTTCTCCTATATGGATACATGTAGTTGGAACTCTAAATCAAACACGGTTTGTGCTAGCACTTTGAAACTTGGCACAATAATGTAGTTCCAAGGTCTATCACTATGGTTTGTGTCCTATTGAAGAAGCCCCAAGCAGAGACTGACGAGAATCACTTTCATTGAGTGGTTGCCAAGCTTCCAAAAAACTGCGAGTTTCCTGAAATCTCAGCAAACATTTTTTCACCCAATCTTGATGATACTTGCAGTTAGTGATCATTACATGAATCACGCTTGGCTCACCAAATTTCGTTCATGTAGGTTAAACCGTTCCTTTTCACTAACCGTTTTCATGTTTAGGTTTCACTCTGTTTTCTCCTATATGGATACATGTAGTTGGAACTCTAAATCAAACACGGTTTGTGCTAGGTCTTTGAAACTTGGCACAATAATGTAGTTCCAAGTTCTTTCGCTAAGGTTTGTGTCCTATTGAAGTAGCCCCAAGCAGAGACTGACGAGAATCACTTTCATTGAAAGGGGTTGCCAGGTTTCCAAAAAACTACGAGTTTCCGGAAATCTCAGCAAACATTTTTTCACCCAATCTTGATGACACTTGCAGGTCATGATCAGTACTCCAATCCCACTTGGCTCACCAAATTTCGTTCTTCTAGGTTAAACCATTCCTTTGCAGTACCGTTTTCATGTTTAGGTTTCACTCTGTTTTCTCCTATATGGATACATGTAGTTGGAACTCTAAATCAAACATGGTTTGTGCTAGCTCTTTGAAACTTGGCACAATAATGTAGTTCCAAGTTCTATCACTATGGTTTTTGTCCTATTGAAGAAGCCCCAAGCAGAGACTGACGAGAATCACTTTCATTGAAAGGGGTTGCCAAGCTTCCCAAAAGTACGAGTTTCCGGAAATCTCAGCAAACATTTTTTCACACAATCTTGATGATAATTGCAGTTAGTGATCAGTACATGAATCCCGCTTGCTCACCAAATTTCGTTCTTCTAGGTTAAACCGTTCCTTTGCAGGAACCGTTTTCATGTTTAGGTTTCACTCTGTTTTCTCCTTTATGGATACATGTAGTTGGAACTCTAAATCAAACAGGGTTTGTGCTAGCTCTTTGAAACTTGGCACAATAATGTAGTTCCAAGTTCTATCGCTATGGTTTGTGTCCTATTGAAGAAGCCCCAAACAGAGACTGACGAGAATCACTTTCATTGAAAGGGGTTGCAAAGCTTCCCAAAAGTACGAGTTTCCGGAAATCTCAGCAAACATTTTTTCACCCAATCTTGATGACACTTGCAGGTCATGATCAGTACTCCAATCCCACTTGGCTCACCAAATTTCGTTCTTCTAGGTTAAACCGTTCCTTTGCAGTACCGTTTTCATGTTTAGGTTTCACTCTGTTTTCTCCTATATGGATACATGTAGTTGGAACTCTAAATCAAACACGGTTGGTGCTAGCTCTTTGAAACTTGGCACAATAATGTAGTTCCAAGTTCTACCACTATGGTTTTTGTCCTATTGAAGAAGCCCCAAGCAGAGACTGACGAGAATCACTTTCATTGAAAGGGGTTGCCAAGCTTCCCAAAAGTACGAGTTTCCGAAAATCTTAGCAAACATTTTTTCACCCAATCTTGATGATAATTGCAGTTAGTGATCAGTACATGAATCCCGCTTGGCTCACCAAATTTCGTTCTTCTAGGTTAAACCGTTCCTTTGCAGTAAGCGTCTTCATGTTTAGGTTTCACTCTGTTTTCTCCTATATGGATACATGTATTTGGAACTCTAAATCAAACACGGTTTGTGCTAGCTCTTTGAAACTTGGCACAATAATGTAGTTCCAAGTTCTATCGCTATGGTTTGTGTCCTATTGAAGAAGCCCCAAGCAGAGACTGACGAGAATCTCTTTCATTGAAAGTTGTTGCAAAGCTTCCAAAAATAACGAGTTTCCGGAAATCTCAGCAAACATTATTTCACCCAATCTTGATGATACTTCCATTTAATGATCAGCACACCAATCACACTTGACTCACCAAACTTCTTTCTTCTAGGTTAAACCGTTCCTTTGCAGTAACCTTTTTGATGTTTAGGTTTCACTCTGTTTTCTCCTATATGGATACATGTAGTTGGAACTCTAAATCAAACACGGTTTGTGCTAGCTCTTTGAAACTTGGCACAATAATGTAGTTCCAAGTTCTATCACTATGGTTTGTGTCCTATTGAAGAAGCCCCAAACAGAGACTGACGAGAATCACTTTCATTGAAAGGGGTTGCAAAGCTTCCCAAAAGTACGAGTTTCCGGAAATCTCAGCAAACATTTTTTCACACAATCTTGATGATACTTGCAGGTCATGATCAGTACACCAATCCCACTTGGGCCAACAAATTTCGTTCTTCTAGGTTATACCGTTCCTTTGCAGTAACCTTTTTCATGTTTAGGTTTCACTCTGTTTTCTCCTATATGTATACATGTATTTGGAACTCTAAATCAAACACGGTTTGTGGTAGCTCTTTGAAACTAAGCACAATAATGTAGTTACAAGTTCTATCGTTATGGTTTGTGTCCTATTGAAAAAGCACCAAGCAGAGACTTACGAGAATCACTTTCATTGAAAGGGGTTGCCATGCGTCCAAAATGTAGGAGTTTCCTGAAATCTCAGCAAACATTTTTTCACCCAATCTTGATGATACTTCCCATTTAATGATCAGCCCACCAATCCCACTTGGCTCACCAAATTTCGTTCTTCTAGGTTAAACCGTTCCTTTGCAGGAACCGTTTCATGTTTAGGTTTCACTCTGTTTTCTCCTATATGGATACATGTAGTTGGAACTCTAAATCAAACACGGTTTGTGCTAGCTCTTTGAAACGTGGCACAATAATGTGCTTCCAAGTTCTATCGCTATGGTTTGTGTCCTATTGAAGTAGAACCAAGCAGAGACTGATGAGAATCACTCTCATTGAAAGGGGTTTGCCAAGCTTCCAAAAAACTACGAGTTTCCTGAAATCTCAGCAAACATTTTTTCACCCAATCTTGATGATACTTCCATTTAATGATCAGTACACCAATCCCACTTGGCTCACAAAATTTCCTTCTTCTAGGTTAAACCGTTCCTTTGCAGTATCCGTTTTCATGTTTTGGTTTCACTCTGTTTTCTCCTATATGGATACATGTAGTTGGAACTCTAAATCAAACACGGTTTGTGCTAGCTCTTTGAAACTTGGCACAATAATGTAGTTTCCAAGTTCTTTCGCTAAGGTTTGTGTCCTATTGAAGTAGCCCCAAGCAGAGACTGACGAGAATCACTTTAATTGAAAGGGGTTGCCAAGCTTCCAAAAAACTACGAGTTTCCCGGAAATCTCAGCAAACATTTTTCACCCAATCTTGATGACACTTGCAGGTCATGATCAGTACTGCAATCCCACTTGGCTCACCAAATTTCGTTCTTCTAGGTTAAACCGTTCCTTTGCAGTACCGTTTTCATGTTTAGGTTTCACTGTGTTTTCTCCTATATGGATACATGTAGTTGGAACTCTAAATCAAACACGGTTGGTGCTAGCTCTTTGAAACTTGGCAAAATAATGTAGTTCAAGTTCTATCACTATGGTTTTGTCCTATTGAAGAAGCCCCAAGCAGAGACTGACGAGAATCACTTTCATTGAAAGGGGTTGCCAAGCTTCCCAGAAGTACGAGTTTCCGGAAATCTCAGCAAACATTTTTTCACCAATCTTGATGATACTTCCATTTAATGATCAGCCCCCCAATCCCACTTGGCTCACCCAAATTTCGTTCTTCTAGGTTAAACCGTTCCTTTGCAGTAAACGGTTTCATGTTTAGGTTTCACTCTGTTTTCTCATATATGGATACATGTAGTTGGAACTCTAAATCAAACACGGTTTGTGCTAGCTCTTTGAAACTTTGACACAATAATGTAGTTCCAAGTTCTATCGCTATGGTTTGTGTCCTATTGAAGTAGCCCCAAGCAGAGACTGACGAGAATCACTTTCATTGAAAGGGGTTGCCAAGCTTCCAAAAAACTGCGAGTTTCCTGAACTCTCAGCAAACATTTTTCCGCCCAATCTTGATGATACTGGCAGTTAGTGATCACTATATGAATCACGCTTGGCTCACCAAATTTCGTTCTTCTAGGTTAAACCGTTCCTTTGCAGTAACCATTTTCATGTTTAGGTTTCACTCTGTTTTCTCCTATAATGGATACATGTAGTTGGAACTCTAAATCAAACACGGTTTGTGCTAGCTCTTTGAAACTTGGCACAATAATGTAGCTCCAAGTTCTATCGCTATGGTTTGTGTCCTATTGAAGTAGCCCCAAGCAGAGACT
Organism: Urocitellus parryii; assembly: GCF_045843805.1. Classification (NCBI taxonomy): domain Eukaryota; kingdom Metazoa; phylum Chordata; class Mammalia; order Rodentia; family Sciuridae; genus Urocitellus; species Urocitellus parryii. The sequence goes on along the minus strand of NW_027551961.1, from coordinate 39,152 downwards.
GATGAGAATCACTGTCATTGAAAGGGGTTGCCAAGCTTCCAAAAAACTACGTATTTTCCTGAAATCTCAGCAAACATTTTTCACCCAATCTAGAGATACTTGCAGTAGTGATCAGTACTGCAATCCCACTTGGCTCACCAAATTTTGTTCTTCTAGGTTAAACCGTTCCTTTGCAGTACCGTTTTCATGTTTAGGTTTCACTGTGTTTTTCTCCTATATGGATACATGTAGTTGGAACTCTAAATCAAACACGGTTGGTGCTAGCTCTTTGAAACTTGGCACAATAATGTAGTTCCAAGTTCTATCACTATGGTTTTTGTCTATTGAAGAAGCCCCAAGCAGAGACTGACGAGAATCACTTTCATTGAAAGGGGTTGCCAAGCTTCCCAGAAGTACGAGTTTCCGGAAATCTCAGCAAACATTTTTTCACCCAATCTTGATGATACTTCCATTTAATGATCAGCCCACCAATCCCACTTGGCTCACCAAATTTCGTTCTTCTAGGTTAACCGTTCCTTTGCAGTAATCGTTTTCATGTTTAGGTTTCACTCTGTTTTCTCCTATATGGATACATGTAGTTGGAAACTCTAAATCAAACACGGTTTGTGCTAGCTCTTTGAAACTTGGCACAATAATGTAGTTCCAAGTTCTATCGCTATGGTTTGTGTCCTATTGAAGAAGACCCAAGCAGATACTGACGAGAATCACTTTCATTGAAAGGGGTTGCCAAGCTTCCAAAAAACTGCGAGTTTCCTGAACTCTCAGCAAACATTTTTTCACCCAATCTTGATGATACTTGCAGTTAGTGATCACTACATGAATCACGCTTGGCTCACCAAATTTCGTTTCTTCTAGGTTAAACCGTTCCTTTGCAGTAACCATTTTCATGTTTAGGTTTCACTCTGTTTTCTCCTATAAGGATACATGTAGTTGGAACTCTAAATCAAACACGGTTTGTGCTAGGTTTTTGAAACTTGGCACAATAATGTAGCTCCAAGTTCTATCGCTATGGTTTGTGTCCTATTGAAGTAGCCCCAAGCAGAGACTGATGAGAATCACTGTCATTGAAAGGGGTTGCAAAGCTTCCCAAAAGTACGAGTTTCCCGAAATCTCAGCAAACATTTTTCACACAATCTTGATGATACTTGCAGGTCATGATCAGTACACTAATCCCACTTGGCTCACCAAATTTCGTTCTTCTAGGTTATACCGTTCCTTTGCAGTAACCTTTTTCATGTTTAGGTTTCACTCTGTTTTCTCCTATATGTATACATATATTTGGAACTCTAAATCAAACACGGTTTGTGGTAGCTCTTTGAAACTTGCACAATAATGTAGTTACAAGTCTATCGCTATGGTTTGTGTCCTATTGAAAAAAAGCCCCAAGCAGAGACTTACGAGAATCACTTTCATTGAAAGGGTTGCCAACCGTCAAAATGTAGGAGTTTCCTGAAATCTCAGCAAACATTTTTTCACCAATCTTGATGATACTTCCATTTAATGATCAGCCCACCAATCCCACTTGGCTCACCAAATTTCGTTCTTCTAGGTTAAACCGTTCCTTTGCAGGACCGTTTTCATGTTTAAGGTTTCACTCTGTTTTCTCCTATATGGATACATGTAGTTGGAACTCTAAATCAAACACGGTTTGTGCTAGCTCTTTGAAACGTGGCACAATAATGTGTTCCAAGTTCTATCGCTATGGTTTGTGTCCTATTGAAGTAGAACCAAGCAGAGACTGATGAGAATCACTCTCATTGAAAGGGGTTGCCAAGCTTCCAAAAAACTACGAGTTTCCTGAAATCTCAGCAAACATTTTTTCACCCAATCTTGATGATACTTCCATTTAATGATCAGTACACAATCCCACTTGGCTCACCAAATTTCCTTCTTCTAGGTTAAACCGTTCCTTTGCAGTATCCGTTTTCAATGTTTTGGTTTCACTCTGTTTTCTTCCTATATGGATACATGTAGTTGGAACTCTAAAATCAAACACGGTTTGTGCTAGCTCTTTGAAACTTGGCACAATAATGTAGTTCCAAGTTCTTTCGCTAAGGTTTGTGTCCTATTGAAGTAGCCCCAAGCAGAGACTGACGAGAATCACTTTAATTGAAAGGGGTTGCCAAGCTTCCAAAAACTACGAGTTTCCGGAAATCTCAGCAAACATTTTTTCACCCAATCTTGATGACACTTGCAGGTCATGATCAGTACTGCAATCCCACTTGGCTCACCAATTTCGTTCTTCTAGGTTAAACCGTTCCTTTGCAGTACCGTTTTCATGTTTAGGTTTCACTGTGTTTTCTCCTATATGGGATACATGAGTTGGAACTCTAAATCAAACACGGTTGGTGCTAGCTCTTTGAAACTTGGCAAAATAATGTAGTTCCAAGTTCTATCACTATGGTTTTTGTCCTATTGAAGAAGCCCCAAGCAGAGACTGACGAGAATCACTTTCATTGAAAGGGTTGCCAAGCTTCCCAGAAGTACGAGTTTCCGAAATCTCAGCAAACATTTTTTCAACCAATCTTGATGATACTTCCATTTAATGATCAGCCCCCCAATCCCACTTGGCTCACCAAATTTCGTTCTTCTAGGTTAAACCGTTCCTTTGCAGTAAACGGTTTCATGTTTTAGGTTTCACTCTGTTTTCTCCTATATGGATACATGTAGTTGGAACTCTAAATCAAACACGGTTTGTGCTAGCTCTTTGAAACTGACACAATAATGTAGTTCCAAGTTCTATCGCTATGGTTTGTGTCCTATTGAAGTAGCCCCAAGCAGAGACTGACGAGAATCACTTTCATTGAAAGGGGTTGCCAAAGCTTCCAAAAAACTGCGAGTTTCCTGAACTCTCAGCAAACATTTTTTCCGCCCAATCTTGATGATACTGGCAGTTAGTGATCACTATATGAATCACGCTTGGCTCACCAAATTTCGTTCTTCTAGGTTAAACCGTTCCTTTGCAGTAACCAATTTCATGTTTAGGTTTCACTCTGTTTTCTCCTATATGGATACATGTAGTTGGAACTCTAAATCAAACACGGTTTGTGCTAGCTCTTTGAAACTTGGCACAATAATGTAGCTCCAAGTTCTATCGCTATGGTTTGTGTCCTATTGAAGTAGCCCCAAGCAGAGACTGATGAGAATCACTGTCATTGAAAGGGGTTGCCAAGCTTCCAAAAAACTACGAGTTTCCTGAAATCTCAGCAAACATTTTTTCACCCAATCTTGATGATACTTGCAGGTAGTGATCAGTACTGCAATCCCACTTGGCTCACCAAATTTTGTTCTTCTAGGTTAAACCGTTCCTTTGCAGTACCGTTTTCATGTTTAGGTTTCACTGTGTTTTCTCCTATATGGATACATGTAGTTGGAACTCTAAATCAAACACGGTTGGTGCTAGCTCTTTGAAACTTGGCACAATAATGTAGTTCCAAGTTCTATCACTATGGTTTTTGTCCTATTGAAGAAGCCCCAAGCAGAGACTGACGAGAATCACTTTCATTGAAAGGGGTTGCCAAGCTTCCCAGAAGTACGAGTTTCCGGAAATCTCAGCAAACATTTTTTCACCCAATCTTGATGATACTTCCATTTAATGATCAGCCCACCAATCCCACTTGGCTCACCAAATTTCGTTCTTCTAGGTTAAACCGTTCCTTTGCAGTAATCGTTTTCATGTTTAGGTTTCACTCTGTTTTCTCCTATATGGATACATGTAGTTGGAACTCTAAATCAAACACGGTTTGTGCTAGCTCTTTGAAACTTGGCACAATAATGTAGTTCCAAGTTCTATCGCTATGGTTTGTGTCCTATTGAAGAAGACCCAAGCAGATACTGACGAGAATCACTTTCATTGAAAGGGGTTGCCAAGCTTCCAAAAAACTGCGAGTTTCCTGAACTCTCAGCAAACATTTTTTCACCCAATCTTGATGATACTTGCAGTTAGTGATCACTACATGAATCACGCTTGGCTCACCAAATTTCGTTCTTCTAGGTTAAACCGTTCCTTTGCAGTAACCATTTTCATGTTTAGGTTTCACTCTGTTTTCTCCTATAAGGATACATGTAGTTGGAACTCTAAATCAAACACGGTTTGTGCTAGGTTTTTGAAACTTGGCACAATAATGTAGCTCCAAGTTCTATCGCTATGGTTTGTGTCCTATTGAAGTAGCCCCAAGCAGAGACTGATGAGAATCACTGTCATTGAAAGGGGTTGCAAAGCTTCCCAAAAGTACGAGTTTCCCGAAATCTCAGCAAACATTTTTTCACACAATCTTGATGATACTTGCAGGTCATGATCAGTACACTAATCCCACTTGGCTCACCAAATTTCGTTCTTCTAGGTTATACCGTTCCTTTGCAGTAACCTTTTTCATGTTTAGGTTTCACTCTGTTTTCTCCTATATGTATACATATATTTGGAACTCTAAATCAAACACGGTTTGTGGTAGCTCTTTGAAACTTGGCACAATAATGTAGTTACAAGTTCTATCGCTATGGTTTGTGTCCTATTGAAAAAGCCCCAAGCAGAGACTTACGAGAATCACTTTCATTGAAAGGGGTTGCCAACCGTCCAAAATGTAGGAGTTTCCTGAAATCTCAGCAAACATTTTTTCACCCAATCTTGATGATACTTCCATTTAATGATCAGCCCACCAATCCCACTTGGCTCACCAAATTTCGTTCTTCTAGGTTAAACCGTTCCTTTGCAGGAACCGTTTTCATGTTAAGGTTTCACTCTGTTTTCTCCTATATGGATACATGTAGTTGGAACTCTAAATCAAACACGGTTTGTGCTAGCTCTTTGAAACGTGGCACAATAATGTGTTTCCAAGTTCTATCGCTATGGTTTGTGTCCTATTGAAGTAGAACCAAGCAGAGACTGATGAGAATCACTCTCATTGAAAGGGGTTGCCAAGCTTCCAAAAAACTACGAGTTTCCTGAAATCTCAGCAAACATTTTTTCACCCAATCTTGATGATACTTCCATTTAATGATCAGTACACCAATCCCACTTGGCTCACCAAATTTCCTTCTTCTAGGTTAAACCGTTCCTTTGCAGTATCCGTTTTCATGTTTTGGTTTCACTCTGTTTTCTCCTATATGGATACATGTAGTTGGAACTCTAAATCAAACACGGTTTGTGCTAGCTCTTTGAAACTTGGCACAAAAATGTAGTTCCAAGTTCTTTCGCTAAGGTTTGTGTCCTATTGAAGTAGCCCCAAGCAGAGACTGACGAGAATCACTTTAATTGAAAGGGGTTGCCAAGCTTCCAAAAAACTACGAGTTTCCGGAAATCTCAGCAAACATTTTTTCACCCAATCTTGATGACACTTGCAGGTCATGATCAGTACTGCAATCCCACTTGGCTCACCAAATTTTGTTCTTCTAGGTTAAACCGTTCCTTTGCAGTACCGTTTTCATGTTTAGGTTTCACTGTGTTTTCTCCTATATGGATACATGTAGTTGGAACTCTAAATCAAACACGGTTGGTGCTAGCTCTTTGAAACTTGGCACAATAATGTAGTTCCAAGTTCTATCACTATGGTTTTTGTCCTATTGAAGAAGCCCAAAGCAGAGATTGACGAGAATCACTTTCATTGAAAGGGTTGCCAAGCTTCCCAGAAGTACGAGTTTCCGGAAATCTCAGCAAACATTTTTTCACCCAATCTTGATGATACTTCCATTTAATGATCAGTACACCAATCCCACTTGGCTCACCAAATTTGGTTCTTCTAGGTTCAACCATTCCTTTGTAGTAACCGTTTTCATGTTTAGGTTTCACTCTGTTTTCTCGTATATGGATACATGTAGTTGGAACTGTAAATCAAACACGGTTTGTGCTAGCTCTTTGAAACTTGGCACAATAATGTAGTTCCAAGTTCTATCGCTATGGTTTGTGTCCTATTGAAATAGCCCCAAGCAGAGACTGATAAGAATCACTTTCATTGAAAGTGGTTGCCAAGCTCCAAAAAACTAGGAGTTTCCTGAAATCTCAGCAAACATTTTTTCACCCAATCTTGATGATACTTCCATTTAATGATCATTACACCAATCCCACTTGACTCACCTAATTTCCTTCTTCTAGGTTAAACCATTCCTTTGCAGTATCCGTTTTCATGTTTTGGTTTCACTCTGTTTTCTCCTATATTTATACATGTAGATGGAACTCTAAATCAAACTCGGTTTGTGCTAGCTCTTTGAAACTTGACACAATAATGTAGTTCCAAGTTCTATCGCTATGGTCTGTGTCCTATTAAAGTAGCCCCAAGCTGAGACTGACGAGAATCACTTTCATTGAAAGGCGTTTACAAGGTTCCAAAAACTACGAGTTTCCTTAAATCTTAGCAAACATTTTTTCATCCAATCTTGATGATACTTGCAGGTAGTGATCAGTACACGAATCCCACTTTACTCACCAAATTGCGTTCTTCTAGGTTAAACCGTTCCTTTGAAGTAAAATTTTTAATGTTTAGGTTTCACTCTGTTTTCTCCTATATGGATACATGTAGTTGGAACTCTAAATCAAACACGGTTTGTGCTAGCTTTTGAAACGTGGCACAATAATGTGGTTCCAAGTTCTATCGCTATGGTTTGTGTCCTATTGAAGTAGAACCAAGCAGAGACTGATGAGAATCACTCTCATTGAAAGGGGTTGCCAAGCTTCCAAAAAACTACGAGTTTCCTGAAATCTCAGCAAATATTTTTTCACCCAATCTTGATGATACTTCCATTTAATGATCAGTACACCAATCCCACTTGGCTCACCAAATTTCCTTCTTCTAGGTTAAACCGTTCCTTTGCAGTATCCGTTTTCATGTTTTGGTTTCACTCTGTTTTCTCCTATATGGATACATGTAGTTGGAACTCTAAATCAAACACGGTTTGTGCTAGCTCTTTGAAACTTGGCACAAAAATGTAGTTCCAAGTTCTTTCACTAAGGTTTGTGTCCTATTGAAGTAGCCCCAAGCAGAGACTGACGAGAATCACTTTAATTGAAAGGGTTTGCCAAGCTTCCAAAAAACTACGAGTTTCCGGAAATCTCAGCAAACATTTTTTCACCCAATCTTGATGACACTTGCAGGTCATGATCAGTACTGCAATCCCACTTGGCTCACCAAATTTTGTTCTTCTAGGTTAAACCGTTCCTTTGCAGTACCGTTTTCATGTTTAGGTTTCACTGTGTTTTCTCCTATATGGATACATGTAGTTGGAACTCTAAATCAAACACGGTTGGTGCTAGCTCTTTGAAACTTGGCACAATAATGTAGTTCCAAGTTCTATCACTATGGTTTTTGTCCTATTGAAGAAGCCCCAAGCAGAGACTGACGAGAATCACTTTCATTGAAAGGGGTTGCCAAGCTTCCCAGAAGTACGAGTTTCCGGAAATCTCAGCAAACATTTTTTCACCCAATCTTGATGATACTTGCAGGTAGTGATCAGTACACGAATCCCACTTGGCTCACCAAATTTCGTTCTTCTAGGTAAAACCGTTCCTTTGCAGTAAACTTTTTCATGTTTAGGTTTCACTCTGTTTTCTCCTATATGGATACATGTATTTCGTACACAATATCAAACACGGTTTGTGCTAGCTCTTTGAAACTTGGCACAATAATGTGGTTCCACGTTCTATCACTATGGTTTGTGTCCTATTGAAGTAGCCCCAAGCAGAGACTGACGAGAATCACTTTCATTGAAAGGGGTTGCCAAGCTTCCAAAAAACTGCGAGTTTCCTGAAATCTGAGCAAATATTTTTTCACACAATCATGATGATCTTGCAGGTAGTGATCATTTCACGAATCCGACTTGGCTCACCAAATTTCGTTCTTCTAGGTTAAACCGTTCCTTTGCAGTAACCGTTTTCATGTTTAGGTTTCACTCTGTTTTCATCTATATGGATACATGTAGTTGGAACTCGTGTGCTAGCTCTTTGAAACTTGGCACAATAATGTAGTTCCAAGTTCTATCGCTATGGTTTGTGTCCTCTTGAAGTAGCCCCAAGCAGAGACTGACGAGAATCACTTTCATTGAAAGGGGTTGCCAAGCTTCCAAAAAACTGCGAGTTTCCTGAAATCTCAGCAAACATTTTTTCACCCAATCTTGATGATACTTGCAGGTAGTGATCAGTACACGAATCCCACTTGGCTCACCAAATTTCGTTCTTCTAGGTTAAACCGTTCCTTTGCAGTAACTGTTTTCATGTTTAGATTTCACTCTGTTTTCTCTAATATGGATACATGTAGTTGGAACTCTAAATCAAACACGGTTTGTGCTAGCTCTTTGAACTTGGCACAATAATGTAGTTCCAAGTTCTATCGCTATGGTTTGTGTCCTATTGAAGTAGCCCCAAGCAGAGACTGACGAGAATCACTTTCATTAAAAGGGGTTGCCAAATTCCAAAAAAAACTATGAGTTTCCGGAAAACTCAGCAAACATTTTTTCACCTAATTTTGATGACACTTCCATTTAATGATCAGCCCACCAATCCCACTTGGCTCACGAAATTTCCTTCTTCTAGTATAAACCGTTCCTTTGCAGTAACCGTTTTCATGTTTAGGTTTCACTCTGTTTTCTCCTATATGGATACATGTAGTTGGAACTCTAAATCAAACACGGTTTGTGCTAGCTCTTTGAAACTTGGCATAATAATGTAGTTCCAAGTTCTATCGCTATGGTTTGTGTCCTATTGAAGTAGCCCCGAACAGAGACTGACGAGAACCACTTTCATTGAAAGGGGTTGCCAATCTTCCAAAAAACTGCGAGTTTCCTGAAACCTAGGCAAACATTTTTTCACCCAATCTTGATGATACTTCCATTTAATGATCAGTACACCAATCCCACTTGGCTCACCAAATTTCGTTCTTCTAGGTTAAACCGTTCCTTTGCAGTAACCGTTTTCATGTTTAGGTTTCACTCTGTTTTCTCCTATATGGATACATGTAGTTGGAACTGTAAATCAAACACGGTTTGTGCTAGCTCTTTGAAACTTGGCACAATAATGTAGTTCCAAGTTCTATCGCTATGGTTTGTGTCCTATTGAAATAGCCCCAAGCAGAGACTGATAAGAATCACTTTCATTAAAAGGGGTTGCCAAGCTCCAAAAAACTACGAGTTTCCTGAAATCTCAGCAAACATTTTTTCACCCAATCTTGATGATACTTCCATTTAATGATCATTACACCAATCCCACTTGACTCACCTAATTTCCTTCTTCTAGGTTAAACCATTCCTTTGCTGTATCCGTTTTCATGTTTAGGTTTCACTCTGTTTTCTCCTATATTTGTACATGTAGATGGAACTCTAAATCAAACTCAGTTTGTGCTAGCTCTTTGAAACTTGGCACAATAATGTAGTTCCAAGTTCTATCGCTATGGTTTGTGTCCTATTAAAGTAGCCCCAAGCTGAGACTGACGAGAATCACTTTCATTGAAAGGCGTTTACAAGGTTCCAAAAAACTACGAGTTTCCTTAAATCTTAGCAAACATTTTTTCATCCAATCTTGATGATACTTGCAGGTAGTGATCAGTACACGAATCCCACTTTACACACCAAATTTCGTTCTTTTAGGTTAAACCGTTCCTTTGAAGTAAAATTTTTCATGTTTAGGTTTCACTCTGTTTTGTCCTATATGGATACATGTAGTTGTAACTCTAAATCAAACACGGTTTGTGCTAGCTCTTTGAAACTTGGCACGATAAAGTAGTTCCACGTTCTATCGCTATGGTTTGTGTCCTATTGAAGTAGCCCCAAGCAGAGACTGACGAGAATCACTTTCATGGAAAGGGGTTGCCAAGCTTCCAAAAAACTATGAGTTTCCGGAAATCTCAGCAAACATTTTTCACCCAATCTTGATGATACTTGCAGGTAGTGATCAGTACACCAATCCCACTTGGCTCACCAAATTTCGTTTCTTCTAGGTTAAACCGTTCCTTGCAGTAACCGTTTTCATGTTTAGGTTTCACTCTGTTTTCTCCAATATGGATACATGTAGTTGGAACTCTAAATCAAACACGGTTTGTGCTAGCTCTTTTGAAACTTGGCACAATAAATGTAGTTCCAAGTTCTATCGCTATGGTTTGTGTCCTATTGAAGTAGCCCCAAGCAGAGACTGACGAGAATCACTTTCATTAAAAGGGGTTGCCAAATTCCAAAAAAACTATGAGTTTCCGGAAAACTCAGCAAATATTTTTTCACCCAATTTTGATGATACTTCCATTTAATGATCAACAGACCACTCCCACTTGGCTCACCAAATTTTCCTTCTTCTAGGTTAAACCGTTCCTTTGCAGTAACCCGTTTTCATGTTTAGGTTTTCAATCTGTTTTCTCCTATATGGATCCATGTAGTTGGAACTCTAAATCAAACACGGTTTGTGCTACTCTTTGAACTTGCACATAATGTAGTTCCAAGTTCTATCGCTATGGTTTGTGTCCTATTCAACTAGCCCCAAGCAGAGACTGACGAGAATCACTTTCATTGAAAGGGGTTGTCAAGCTTCCAAAAAACTGCGAGTTTCCTGAAATCTAGGCAAACATTTTTTCACCCAATCTTGATGATACTTCCATTTAATGATCAGTACACCAATCCCACTTGGGCTCACCAAATTTCGTTCTTCTAGGTTAAATCGTTCCTTTGCAGTAACCGTTTTCATGTTTAGGTTTCACTCTTGTTTTCTCCTATATGGATACATGTAGTTGGAACTCTAAATCAAACACGGTTTGTGCTAGCTCTTTGAAACTTGGCACAATAATGTAGTTCCAAGTTCTATCGCTATGGTTTGTGTCCTATTGAAGTAGCCCCAAGCAGAGACTGATGAGAATCACTTTCATTGAAATGGGTTGCCAAGTTCCAAAAAACTACGAGTTTTCCTGAAATCTCAGCAAATATTTTTTCACACAATCATGATGATCTTGCAGGTAGTGATCATTTCACGAATCCGACTTGGCTCACCAAATTTCGTTTTTCTAGGTTAAACCGTTCCTTTGCAGTAACCGTTTTCATGTTTAGGTTTCACTCTGCTTTCTCCTATATGGATACATGTAGTTGGAACTCGTGTGCTAGCTCTTTGAAACTTGGCACAATAATGTAGTTTCCAAGTTCTATCGCTATGGTTTGTGTCCTATGGAAATAGCCACAAGCAAAGACTGACGAGAATCCCTTTCTTTGAAAGGGGTTGCCAAGCTTCCAAAAAACTACGAGTTTCCTGAAATCTAAGCTAACATTTTTTCACCCAATCTTGATGATACTTGCAGGTAATGATCAGTACACCAATTCCACTTGGCTCACCAAATTTCGTTCTTCTAGGTTAAACCATTCCTTTGCAGTAACCGTTTTAATGATTAGATTTCACTCTGTTTTCTCCTATGTGGATACATGTATTTGGAACTCTAAATCAAACTCGGTTTGTGCTAGCTCTTTGAAACTTCGCACAATAATGTAGTTCCAAGTTCTATCGCTATGGTTTGTGTCCTATTGAAGTAGCCCCAAGTAGAGACTGACGAGAATCACTTTCATTGAAAGGGGTTGCCAAGCTTCCATAAAACTACGAGTTTCCTTAAATCTTAGCAAACATTTTTTCATCCAATCTTGATGATACTTGCAGGTAGTGATCAGTACACGAATCCCACTTGGCTCACCAAATTTCGTTCTTCTAGGTTAAACCGTTCCTTTGCAGTAACCGTTTTCATGTTTAGGTTTCACTCTGTTTTCTCCAATATGGATACATGTATTTGGAACTCTAAATCAAACACGGTTTGCGCTAGCTCTTTGAAACTTGCCACAATAAAGTAGTTCCAAGTTCTATCGCTATGGTTTGTGTCCTATTGAAGTAGCCCAAGCAGAGACTGACGAGAATCACTTTCATTGAAAGGGGTTGCCAAGCTTCCAAAAAACTGCGAGTTTCCTGAAATGTCAGCAAACATTTTTTCACCCAATCTTGATGATACTTGCAGGTAGTGATCAGTACACGAATCCCACTTGGCTCACCAAATTTCGTTCTTCTAGGTTAAACCGTTCCTTTGCAGTAACCGTTTTCATGTTTAGGTTTCACTCTGTTTTCTCCTATATGGATACATGTAGTTGGAACTCGTGTGCTAGCTCTTTGAAACTTGGCACAATAATGTAGTTCCAAGTTCTATCGCTATGGTTTGTGTCCTATTGAAGTAGCCCCAAGCAGAGACTGACGAGAATCAGTTTCATTGAAAGGGGTTGCCAAGCTTCCAAAAAACTTCGAGTTTCCGTAAATCTCATCAAACATTTTTTCACCCAAACTTGATGATACGTGCAGGTAGTGATCAGTACACGAATCCCACTTGGCTCACCAAATTTCGTTCTTCTAGGTTAAACCGTTCCTTTGCAGTAACCGTTTTCATGTTTAGGTTTCACTCTGTTTTCTCTTATATGGATACATGTAGTTGGAACTCTAAATCAAATACGGTTTGTGCTAGCTCTTTGAAACTTGGCACAATAATGTAGTTACAAGTTCTATCGCTATGGTTTGTGTCCTATTGAAGTAGCCCAAAGCAGAGACTGACGAGAATCACTTTCATTGAAAGGGGTTGCCAAGCTTCCAAAAAACTGCGAGTTTCCTGAAATCTCAGCAAACATTTTTTCACCCAATCTTGATGATAATTGCAGGTAGTGATCAGTACACGAATCCCACTTGGCTGACCAAATTTCGTTCTTCTAGGTTAAACCGTTCCTTTGCAGTAACCGTTTTCATGTTTAGGTTTCACTCTGTTTTCTCCTATATGGATACATGTAGTTGGAACTCTAAATCAAACACGGTTTGTGCTAGCTCTTTGAAACTTGGCACAATAATGTAGTTCCAAGTTCTATCGCTATGGTTTGTGTCCTATTGAAGTAGCCCCAAGCAGAGACTGATGAGAATCACTTTCATTGAAAGGGGTTGCCAAGCTCCCAAAAACTACGAGTTTCCTGAAATCTCAGCAAACATTTTTTCACCCAATCTTGATGATACTTCCATTTAATGATCAGTACACCAATCCCACTTGGCTCACCTAATTTCCTTCTTCTAGGTTAAACCATTCCTTTGCAGTAACCGTTTTCATGTTTAGGTTTCACTCTGTTTTGTCCTATATGGATACATGTAGTTGGAACTCTAAATCAAACACGGTTTGTGCTAGCTCTTTGAAACTTGGCACAATAAAGTAGTTCCAGGTTCTATCGCTATGGTTTGTGTCCTATTGAAGTAGCCCCAAGCAGAGACTGACGAGAATCACTTTCATTGAAAGGGGTTGCCAAGCTTCCAAAAAACTACGAGTTTCCTGAAATCTAAGCAAACATTTTTTCACCCAATCTTGACGATACTTGCAGGTAATGATCAGTACACCAATCCCACTTGGCTCACCAAATTTCATTCTTCTAGGTTAAACCGTTCCTTTGCAGTAACCGTTTTCATGTTTAGGTTTCACTCTGTTTTCTCCTATATGGATACATGTATTTGGAACTCTAAATCTAACACGGTTTGTGCTAGCTCTTTGAAACTTGGCACAATTATGTAGTTCCAAGTTCTGTCGCTATGGTTTGTGTCCTATTGAAGTAGCCCCAAGTAGAGACTGACGAGAATCACTTTAATTGAAAGGGGTTGCCAAGCTTCCATAAAACTACGAGTTTCCTGAAATCTAAGCAAACATTTTTTCACGCAATTTTGATGATATTTCCCATTTAATGATCAGTACACCAATCCCACTAGGCTCACCAAATTTCGTTCTTCTAGGTTAAACCGTTCCTTGCAGTATCCGTTTTCATGTTTAGGTTTCACTCTGTTTTCTCCTATATTTATACATGTAGATGGAACTCTAAATCAAACTCGGTTTGTGCTAGCTCTTTGAAACTTGGCACAATAATGTAGTTCCAAGTTCTATCGCTATGGTCTGTGTCCTATTAAAGTAGCCCCAAGCGGAGACTGACGAGAATCACTTTCATTGAAAGGCATTTACAAGCTTCCAAAAAACTACGAGTTTCCTTAAATCTCAGCAAACATTTTTTCATCCAATCTTGATGATACTTGCATGTAGTGATCAGTACACGAATCCCACTTTGCTCACCAAATTTCGTTCTTCCAGGTTAAACCGTTCCTTTGAAGTACCGTTTTCATGTTTAGGTTTCACTCTGTTTTGTCCTATATGGATACATGTAGTTGGAACTCTAAATGAAACACGGTTTGTGCTAGCTCTTTGAAATTTGGCACAATAAAGTAGTTCCAAGTTCAATCGCTATGCTTTGTGTCCTATTGAAGTAGCCCCAAGCAGAGACTGACGAGAATCACTTTCATTGAAAGGGGTTGCCAATCTTCCAAAAAACTGCTAGTTTCCTGAAATCTCAGCAAACATTTTTTTCACCCAATCTTGATGATACTTGCAGGTAGTGATCAGTACATGAATCTCACATGGCTCACCAAATTTCTTTCTTCTAGGTTAAACCGTTCCTTTGCAGTAACCGTTTTCATGTTTAGGTTTCACTCTGTTTTCTCCAATATGGATACATGTAGTTGGAACTCTAAATCAAACACGGTTTGCGCTAGCTCTTCGAAACTTGCCACAATAATGTAGTTCCAAGTTCTATCGCTATGGTTTGTGTCCTATTGAAGTAGCCCCAAGCAGAGACTGAGGAGAATCACTTTCATTAAAAGGGGTTGCCAAATTCCAAAAAACTATGAGTTTCCGGAAAACTCAGCAAACATTTTTTCACCCAATCTTGATGATACTTCCATTTAATGATCAGCCCACCAATCCCACTTGGCTCACCAAATTTCCTTCTTCTAGGTTAAACCGTTCCTTTGCAGTAACCGTTTTCATGTTTAGGTTTCACTCTGTTTTCTCCTATATGGATACATGTAGTTGGAACTATAATCAAACACGGTTTCTGATAGCTCTTTGAAACTTGGCACAATAATGTAGTTCCAAGTTCTATCGCTATGGTTTGTGTCCAATTGAAGTAGCCCCAAGCAGAGACTGACGAAAATCACTTTAATTGAAAGGGGTTGCCAACCTTCCAAAAAACTACGAGTTTCCTGACATCTCAGCAACCATTTTTTCACCCATTTTTGATGATACTTCCATTTAATGATCAGTACACCAATCCCACTTGGCTCACTAAATTTCGTTCTTCTAGGTTAAAACCGTTCTGTGTAGTAACCATTTTCATTTTTAGGTTTTACTCTGTTTTCTCCTATATGGATACATGTAGTTGGAACTCTAAATCTAACACGGTTTGTGCTAGCTCTTTGAAACTTGGCACAATAATGTAGTTCCAAGTTCTATCACTATGGTTTGTTTCCTTTGGAAGTACCCTCAAGCGAATACTGACGAGAATCACTTTCATTGAAAGGGGTTGCTAAGCTTCAAAAAAACTGCGAGTTGCCTGAAATCTCAGCAAACATTTTTTTCACCCAATCTTAATGATACGTCCATTTAATGATCAGTACAGCAATTCCACTTGGTTCACCAAATTTAGTTCTTCTAGGTTAAACCGTTCCTTTGCAGTAACCATTTTCATGTTTAGGTTTCACTCTGCTTTCATCTATAAGGATACATGTAGTTGGAACTGTAAATCAAACACGGTTTGTGCTAGCTCTTTGAAACTTGGCACAATAATGTAGTTCCAAATTCTATCGCTATGGTTTGTGTCCTATTGAAGTAGCCCCAAGCAGAGACTCACGAGAATCACTTTCAATGAAAGGGTTTGCCAAGCTACCAAAAAACTACGAGTTTCCAGAAATCTCAGCAAATATTTTTTCACCCAATCTTGATGATACTTTCATTTAATGATCAGTACACCAATCCCACTTGGCTCACCAAATTTCGTTCTTCTATGTTAAACCGTTCCTTTGAAGTTACCGTTTTCATGTTTAGGTTTCACTCTGTTTTCTCCTATATGGATACATGTATTTGGAACTCTAAATCAAACACGATTGGTGCTAGCTCTTTGAAACTTGGCACAATAATGTAGTTCCAAGTTCTATCGCTATGGTTTGTGTCCTATTGAAGAAGCCCCAAGCAGAGACTGACGAGAATCACTTTCATTAAAATGGGTTCCCAAGCTTCCAAAAAACTACGAATTTCCAGAAAACTCAGCAAACATTTTTTCAACCAATCTTGATGATACTTCCATTTAATGATCAGTACAACAATCCCACTTGGCTCACCAAATTTCGTTCATCTAGGTTAAACCGTTCCTTTGCAGTAACCGTTTTCATGTTTAGGTTTCACTCTGTTTTCTGCTATATGGATACATGTATTTTATAACTCTAAATCAAACACGATTTGTGCTAGCTCTTTGAAACTTGGCACAATAATGTAGTTCCAAGTTCTATCGCAATGGTTTGGGTCCTATTGAAGTAGCCCCAAGCAGAGACTGACGAGAATCACTTTCATTGAAAGGGGTTGCCAAGCTTCAAAAAAACTGCAAGTTTCCTGAAATCTCAGCAAACATTTTTTCACCCAATCTTGATGATACTAGCAGGTAATGATCAGTACACCAATCCCACGTGGCTCACTATATTTCTTTATTCTTGGTTCAACCGTTCTTTGCAGTAACCGTTTTCATGTTTAGGTTTCACTCTGTTTTCTCCTATATGGATACACATAGTTGGAACTCTAAATCAAACACGGTTTGTGCTAACTCTTTGAAACTTGGCACAATAATGTAGTTCCAAGTTCTATCGCTATGGTTTGTGTCCTATTGAAGTAGCCCCAAGCAGAGACTGACGAGAATCACTTTCATTGAAAACGGTTGCCAAGCTTCCAAAAAACTACGAGTTTCCTGAAATCTCAGCAAACATTTTTCACCCAATCTTGATGATACTTCCATTTAATGATCAGTACACCAATCCCACTTGGCTCACCAAATTTCGTTCTTCTAGGTTAAACCGTTTCTTTGCAGTAACAGTTTTCATGTTTAGGTTTCACTCTGTTTTCTCCTATATGGATACATGTAGTTGGAACTCTAAATCAAACACGGTTTGTGCTACCTCTTTGAAAACTTGGAACAATAATGTAGTTCCAAGTTCAATCGCTATGGTTTGTGTCCTACTGAATTAGTCCCAAGCAGACTGACGAGAATCACTTTCATTGAAAGGGGTGCCAAGCTTCCAAAAAACTACGAGTTTCCTGAAATCTCAGCAAACATTATTTTTCACCCAATCTTGATGATACTTCCATTTAATGATCAGTAGACGAATCCCACTTGGCTCACCAAATTTCGTTCTTGTAGGTTAAACCGTTCCTTTGCAGTAACCGTTTTCATGTTTAGGTTTCACTCTGTTTTCTCCTATATGGATACATGTAGTTGGAACACTAAATCAAACACGGTTTGTGCTAACTCTTTGAAACATGGCACAATAATGTAGTTCCAAGTTCTAACGCTATTTTTTGTGTCCTATGGAAGTAGCCCCAAGCAGAGACTGAAGAGAATCACTTTCATTGAAAGGGTTTGCCAAACTTCCAAATAACTACGATTTTCCTGAAATCTCAGCAAACATTTTTTCACCCAATATTGATGATACTTGCAGGTAATTATCAGTACACCAATCCCACTTGGCTCACTAAATTTCGTTCTTCTGGGTTAAACCGTTCCTTTGCAGTAACCGTTTTCATGTTTAGGTTTCACTCTGTTTTCTCCTATATGGATATATGTAGTTGGAACTCTAAATCAAACACGGTTTGTGCTACCTCTTTGAAAACTTGGCACAATAATGCAGTTCCAACTTCTATCGCTATGGTTTGTGTCCTATTTAAGTAGCGCCAAGCAGAGACTGACGAGAATCACTTTCATTGAAAGGGGTTGCCAAGCTTCCAAAAAACTACGAGTTTCCTGAAATCTCAGCAAACATTTTTTCACCCAATCTTGATGATACTTCCATTAAATGATCATACACCAATCCGCTTGGCTCACAAAATTTCATTCTTCCATGTCAAACTGTTCCTTTGCAGTTACCGTTTTTCATGTTTAGGTTTCACTCTGTTTTTCTCCTATATGGATACATGTAGTTGGAACTCGAAATCAAACACGGTTTGTGCTAGCTCTTTGAAACTTGGCACAATAATGTAGTTCCAAGTTCTATCACTATGGTTTCTGTCCTATTGAAGTATCCCCAAGCAGATAATGACGAGAATCACTTTCATTGAAAGGGGTTGCCAAGCTTCCAAAAAACTACGAGTTTCCTGAAATCTCAGCAAACATTTTTCCACCCAATCTTGATGATACTTCCATTTAATGATCAGTACACCAATCCCACTTGGCTCACCGAATTTCCTTCTTCTAGGTTAAACCGTTCCTTTGCAGTAACCGTTTTCATGTTTAGGTTTCACTCTGTTTTCTGATATATGGATACATGTATTTGGAACTCTAAAACAAACACGGTTTGTGCTAGCTCTTTGAAACTTGGCACAATAATGTAGTTCCAAGTTCTATCGCTGTGGTTTGTGTCCTATTGAAGAAGCCACAAGCAGAGACTGACGAGAATCACTTTCATTGAAAGGGTTGCCAAGCTTCCAAAAAACTACGAGTTTCCTGAAATCTCAGCAAACATTTTTTCACCCAATCTTGATGATACTTCCATTTAATGATCAGTACACCAATCCCGCTTGGCTCACAAAATATCGTTCTTCTAGGTTAAACCGTTCCTTTGCAGTAATCGTTTTCATGTTTAGGTTTCACTCTGTTTTCTCCTATACGGATACATGTAGTTGGAACTCTAAATCAAACACGGTTTGTGCTAGCTCTTTGAAACTTGGCACAATAATGTAGTTCCTAGTTCTATCGCTATGGTTTGTGTCCTATTGAAGTAGCCCCAATCAGAGACTGACGAGAATCACTTTCATTAAAAGGGGATGAAAAGCTTCCAAAATCTACGAGATTCCGGAAAACTCAGCAAACATTTTTTTCACAGAATCTTGATGATACTTCCATTTCATGATCAGTACACGAATCCCACTTGGCTCACCAAATTTCATTCTTCTAGGTTAAACCGTTCCTTTGCAGTAACTGTTTTCATTTTTAGGTTTCACTCTGTTTTCTCTTATATGGATACATGTTGTTGGAATTCTAAATCAAACACGGTTTGTGCTAGCTCTTTGAAACTTGGCAAAATAATGTAGTTCCAAGTTCTATCGCTATGGTTTGTGTCCTATTGAAGTAGCCCCAAGCAGAGACTGACGAGAATCACTTTCATTGAAACGGGTTGCCAAGCTTCCAAAAAACTCCGAGTTTCCTGAAATCTCAGCAAACATTTTTTCACAAAATCTTGATGATACTTCCATTTAATGATCAGTACACGAATCCCACTTGGCTCACCAAATTTCGTTCTTCTAGGTTAAACCGTTCATTTGCAGTAACCGTTTTCATGTTTAGGTTTCACTCTGTTTTCTCCTATATGGATACATGTAGTTGGAACTCTAAATCAAACACGGTTTGTGCTAGCTCTTTGAAACTTGGCACAATAATGTAGTTCCAAGTTCTATCGCTATGGTTTGTGTCCTATTGAAGTAGCCCCAAGCAGAGACTGAAGAGAATCACTTTAATTGAAAGGGTTTGCCAAACTTCCAAAAAACTACGAGTTTCCTGAAATTTCAGCAAACATTCTTTCACCCAATCTTGATGATACTTGCAGGTAATGATCAGTACACCAATCCCACTTGGCTCACTAAATTTCGTTCTTCAAGGTTAAAGCGTTCCTTTGCAGTAACCGTTTTCATTTTTAGGTTTCACTCTGTTTTCTCCTATATGGATACATGTAGTTGGAACTCTAAATCAAACACGGTTTGTGCTACCTCTTTGAAACTTGGCACAATAATGCAGTTCCAACTTCTATCGCTATGGTTTGTGTCCTATTTAAGTAGCGCCAAGCAGAGACTGACGAGAATCACTTTCATTGAAAGGGGTTGCCAAGCTTCCAAAAAACTACGAGTTTCCTGAAATCTCAGCAAACATTTTTTCACCCAATATTGATGATACTTCCATTTAATGATCAGTACACCAATCCCACTTTGCTCACTAAAGTTCGTTCTTCTGGGTTAAACCGTTCTTTGCAGTAACCTTTTCCAGTTTAGGTTCACTCTGTTTTCTCCTATATGGATACATGTAGTTGGAACTCTAAATCAAACACTGTTTGTGCTAGCTCTTTGAAAATTGGCACAATAATGTAGTTCCAAGTTCTATCGCTATGGTTTGTGTCCTATTGAAGTAGCCCCAAGCAGAGACTGACGAGAATCACTTTCATTGAAAGGGGTTGCCAAGCTTCAAAAAAACTGCGAGTTTCCTGAAATCTCAGCAAACATTTTTTCACCCAATCTTGATGATACTTGCAGGTAGTGATCAGTACATGAATCCCACTTGGCACACCAATTTCGTTCTTCTAGGTTAAACCGTTCCTTTGCAGTTACCCTTTTCATGTTTAGGTTTCACTCTGTTTTCTCCTATATGGATACATGTAGGTGGAACTCTAAATCAAACACGGTTTGTGCTAGCTCTTTGAAACTTGGCACAATGATGTAGTTCCTATTTCTATCGCTATGGTTTGTGTCGTATAGAAGAAGCCCCAAGCAGAGACTGACGAGAATCACTTTCATTAAAAGGGTTGCCAAGCTTCAAAAAACTACGAGTTTTCGTAAAAATCAGCAAATATTTTTTCACCCAATCTTGATGACACTTCCATTTAATGATCAGTACAACAATCCCACTTGGCTCACCAAATTTCGTACATCTAGGTTAAACCGTTCCTTTGCAGTAACCATTTTCATGTTTAGGTTTCACTCTGTTTTCTGCTATATGGATACATGTATTTGGAACTCTAAATGAATCACGGTTTGTGCTTGCTCTTTGAAACTTGGCACAATAATGTAGTTCCAAGTTCTATCACTATGGTTTGTGTCCTACTGAAGTAGGCCCAAGCAGAGATTGATGAGAATCACTTTCATTCAAAAGGGTTGCCAAGCTCCAAAAAACTAAGAGTTTCCTGAAATCTTAGCAAGCACTTTTTCACCCAATATTGATGATACTTCCATTTAATGATCAGTGCACCAATCCCACTTGGCTCACCAAATTTCGTTCTTCTAGGTTGAACCGTTCCTTTGCAGTAACCGTTTTCATGTTTAGTTTTCACTCTGTTTTCTCCTATATGGATACATGTAGTTGGAACTCTAAATCAAACACGGTTTGTGCTACCTCTGTGAAACTTTGTACAATAATGTAGTTCTATGTTCAATCTCTATGGTATGTGTCCTATTGAAGTAGCCCCAAGCAGACTGACGAGAATCACTTTCATTGAAAGGGGTTGCCGAGCTTCCAAAAAACTACGAGTTTCCTGAAATCTCAGCAAACATTTTTTCACCCAATATTGATGATACTTGCAGGTAATGATCAGTACACCAATCCCACTTGGCTCACTAAATTTCGTTCTTCTGGGTTAAACCGTTCTTTGCAGTAACCGTTTTCATGTTTAGGTTTCACTCTGTTTTCTGCTATATGGATACATGTAGTTGGAACTCTAAATCAAACACGGTTTGTGCTAGCTCTTTGAAACTTGGCACAATAATGTAGTTCCAAGTTCTATCGCTATGGTTTGTGTCCTATTGAAGTAGCCCCAAGCAGAGACTGACGAGAATCACTTTCCTTAAAAGGTGCTGCCAAGCTTCCAAAAAACTACGAGATTCTGGAATACTCAGCAAATATTTTTTCACAGAATCTTGATGATACTTCCATTTAATGATCAGTACACGAATCCCACTTGGCTCACAAAATTTCATTCTTCTAGGTTAAACCGTTGATTTTCAGTAACCGTTTTCATTTTTAGGTTTCACTCTATTTTCTGCTATATGGATACATGTATTTGGAACTCTAAATCAAACACGGTTTGTGCTAGCTCTTTGAAACATGGCACAATAATGTAGTTCCAAGTTCTATCGCTATGGTTTGTGTCCTATTGAAGTAGCACCAAGCAGAGACTGACGAGAATCACTTTTATTGAAAGGGGTTGCCAAGCTTCCAAAAAACTACGAGTTTCCTGAAATCTCAGCGAACATTTTTTCACCCAATATTGATTACACTTGCAGGTAATGATCAGTACACCAATCCTACTTGGCTCACTAAATTTCGTTCTTCTGGGTTAAACCGTTCTTTGTAGTAACCGTTTTCATGTTTAGGTTTGACTCTGTTTTCTCCTATAAGGATACATGTAGTTGGAACTCTAAATCAAACACGGTTTGTGCTAGCTCTTTGAAACTTGGCACAATAATGTAGTTCCATGTTCTATCACAATGGTTTGTGTCCTACTGAAGTAGCCCCAAGCAGAGACTGATGAGAATCACTTTCATTCAAAAGGGTTGCCAAGCTCCAAAAAACTAAGAGTTTCCTGAAATCTTAGCAAGCACTTTTTCACCCAATATTGATGATGCTTCCATTTAATGATCAGAACACCAATCCCACTTGGCTCACCAAATTTCGTTCTTCTAGGTTGAACCGTTCCTTTGCAGTAACCGTTTTCATGTTTAGGTTTCACTCTGTTTTTCTCCTATATGGATACATGTAGTTGGAACTCTAAATCAAACACGGTTTGTGCTACCTCTGTGAAATTTGTACAATAATGTAGTTCTAAGTTCAATCGCTATGGTTTGTTTCCTATTGAAGTAGCCCCAAGCAGACTGACGAGAATCACTTTCATTGAAAGGGGTTGCCAAGCTTCCCAAAAACAACGAGTTTCCTGAAATCTCAGCAAACATTTTTTCACCCAATCTTGATGATACTTCCATTTAATGATCAGTACACGAATCCCACTTGGCTCACCAAATTTCATTCTTCTAGGTTAAACCGTTCCTTTGCAGTAACCGTTTTCATTTTTAGGTTTCATTCTGTTTTCTCCTATATGGATACATGTATTTGGAACTCTAAATCAAACACGGTTTGTGCTAGCTCTTTGAAACTTGGCACAATAATGTAGTTCCAAGTTCTATCGCTATGGATTGTGTCCTATTGAAGAAGCCTCAAGTAGAGACTGACGAGAATCACTTTCATTGAAAGGGTTGCCCAAGCTTCCAAAAAACTACGAGTTTCCTGAAATCTTAGCAAACATTTTTTCACCCAATATTGATGACACTTGCAGGTAATGAATAGTAAACCATCCCACTTGGCTCACCAAATTTCGTTCTTCTAGGTTTAAAGCGTTCCATTGCAGTAACCGTTTACATGGTTTAGGTTTCACTCTGTTTTCTCTATATGGATACATGTAGTTGGAACTCTAAATCAAACACGGTTTGTGCTAGCTCTTTGAAACTTGGCAAAATAATGTAGTTCCAAGTTCTATCGCTATGGTTTGTGTCCTATTGAAGTAGCCCCAAGCAGAGACTGACGAGAATCACTTTCATTGAAAGGGGTTGCCAAGCTTCCAAAAAACTACGAGTTTCCTGAAATCTCAGCAAACATTTTTTGACCCAATATTGATGACACTTGCAGGTAATGATTAGTACACCAATCCCACTTGGCTCACCAAATTTCGTTCTTCAAGGTTAAAGCGTTCCTTTGCAGTAACCGTTTTCATTTTTAGGTTTCACTCTGTTTTCTCCTATATGGATACATGTAGTTGGAACTCTAAATCAAACACGGTTTGTGCTAGCTCTTTGAAACTTGGCACAATAATGCAGTTCCAACTTCTATCGCTATGGTTTGTGTCTATTGAAGTAGCCCCAAGCAGAGACTGACGAGAATCACTTTCATTGAAAGGGGTTGCCAAGCTTCCAAAAAACTACGAGTTTCCTGAAATCTCAGCAAATATTTTTTCACCCAATCTTGATGATACTTGCAGGTAATGATCAGTACACCAATCCCACTTGGCTCACTAAATTTCTTTCTTCTGGGTTAAACCGTGCTTTGCAGTAACCGTTTTCATGTTTAGGTTTCACTGTATTTTCTCCTATATGGATACATGTAGTTGGAACTCTAAATCAAACACGGTTTGTGCTAGCTCTTTGAAACTTGGCAAAATAATGTAGTTCCAAGTTCTATCGCTATGGTTTGTGTCCCTATTGAAGTAGTCCCAAGCAGAGACTGACGAGAATCACTTTCATTAAAAGGGGCTGCCAAGCTTCCAAAAAACTATGAGTTTCCTGAAATATCAGCAAACATTTTTTCACCCAATCTTGATGATACTTCCATTTAATGATCAGTACTCGAATCCCACTTTGCTCACCAAATTTCATTCTTCTAGGTTAAACCGTTCCTTTGCAGTAACCGTTTTCATGTTTAGGTTTCACTCTGTTTTCTCCTATATGGATACATGTAGTTGGAACTCTAAATCAAACACGGTTTGTGCTAGCTCTTTGAAACTTGGTACAATAATGTAGTTCCAAGTTCTATCGCTATGGTTTGTGTCCTATTGAAGTAGCCCCAAGCAGAGACTGACGAGAATCACTTTCATTGAAAGGGGTTGCTAAGCTTCAAAAAAACTGCAAGATTCCTGAAATCTCAGCAAACATTTTTTTCACCCAATCTTGATGATACTTGCAGGTAGTGATCAGTACACGAATCCCACTTGGCTCACCAAATTTCGTTCTTCTAGGTTAAACCGTTCCTTTGCAGTAACCGTTTTCATGTTTAGGTTTCACTCTGTGTTCTTCTATATGGATACATGTAGTTGGAACTCTAAATCAAACACGGTTTGGGCTAGCTCTTTGAAACTTGGCACAATAATGTAGTTCCAAGTTCTATCGCTATGGTTTGTGTCCTATTGAAGTACCCCCAAGCAGAGACTGACGAGAATCACTTTCATTGAAAGGGGTTGCCAAGCTTCCAAAAAACTACGAGTTTCCTGAAATCTCAGCAAACATTTTTTCAACCAATATTGATGACACTTGCAGGTAATGATCAGTACACCAATCCCACTTGGCTCACTAAATTTCGTTCTTCTGGGTTAAACCGTTCTTTGCAGTAACCATTTTCATGTATAGGTTTCACTCTGTTTTCTCCTATATGGATACATGTAGTTGGAATTCTAAATCAAACACGGTTTGTGCTAGCTCTTTGAAACTTGGCACAATAATGTAGTTCCAAGTTCTATCGCTATGGTTTGTGTCCTACTGAAGTAGCCCCAAGCAGAGACTGATGAGAATCACTTTCATTCAAAAGGGTTGCCAAGCTTCCAAAAACTAAGAGTTTCCTGAAATCTTAGCAAGCACTTTTTCACCCAATATTGATATACTTCCATTTAATGATCAGTACACCAATCCCACTTGGCTCACCAAATTTCGTTCTTCTACGTTGAACCGTTCCTTTGCAGTAACCGTTTTCATGTTTAGGTTTCACTCTGTTTTCTCCTATATGGATACACGTAGTTGGAACTCTAAATCAAACACGGTTTGTGCTACCTCTGTGAAACTTTGTACAATAATGTAGTTCCAAGTTCATTCGCTATGGTTTGTGTCCTATTGATGTAGCCCCAAGCAGACTGACGAGAATCACTTTCATTGAAAGGGGTTGCCAAGCCTCCAAAAAACTGCGAGTTTCCTGAAATCTCAGCAAACATTTTTTCACCCAATCTTGATGATACTTGCAGTCAGAGATCACTACATGAACCACGCTTGGCTCACCAAATTTCGTTCTTCTAGGTAAAACCGTTCCTTTGCAGTAACCGTTTTCATGTTTAGGTTTCACTTGTTTTCTCCTATATGGATACATGTAGTTCGTACACGATATCAAACACGGTTTGTGCTATCTCTTTGAAACTTGGCACAATAATGTACTTCCAACTTCTATCGCTATGGTTTGTGTCCTATTGAAGTAGCCCCAAGCAGAGACTGACGAGAATCACTTTCATTAAAAGGGGCTGAAAAGCTTCCAAAATCTACGAGATTCCGGAAAACTCAGCAAATATTTTTTCACAGAATCTTGATGATACTTCCATTTCATGATCAGTACACGAATCCCACTTGGCTCACAAAATTTCATTCTTCTAGGTTAAACCGTTCTTTTGCAGTAACTGTTTTCATTTTTAGGTTTCACTCTGTTTTCTGCTATATGGATACATGTAGTTGGAACTCTAAATCAAAACACGGTTTGTGCTAGCTCTTTGAAACTTTGCAAAATAATGTAGTTCCAAGTTCTATCGCTATGGTTTGTGTCCTATTGAAGTAGCCCCAAGCAGAGACTGACGAGAATCACTTTCATTGAAAGGGGTTGCCAAGCTTCCAAAAAACTACGAGTTTCCTGAAATCTCAGCAATCATTTTTTGACCCAATATTGATGACACTTGCAGGTAATGATTAGTACACCAATCCCACTTGGCTCACCAAATTTCGTTCTTCAAGGTTAAAGCGTTCCTTTGCAGTAACCGTTTTCATTTTTAGGTTTCACTCTGTTTTCTCCTATATGGATACATGTAGTTGGAACTCTAAATCAAACACGGTTTGTGCTAGCTCTTTGAAACTTGGCACAATACTGCAGTTCCAACTTCTATCGCTATGGTTTGTGTCCTATTGAAGTAGCCCCATGCAGAGACTGACGAGAATCACTTTCATTGAAAGGGGTTGCCAAGCTTCCAAAAAACTACGAGTTTCCTGAAATCTCAGGAAACATTTTTTCACCCAATATTGATCATACTTCCATTTAATGATCAGTACACCAATCCCACTTTGCTCACTAAATTTTGTTCTTCTGGGTTAAACCGTTCTTTGCAGTAACATTTTCCATGTTTAGGTTTCACTCTGTTTTCTCCTATATGGATACATGTAGTTGGAACTCTAAATCAAACACGGTTTGTGCCAGCTCTTTGAAACTTGGCACAATAATGTAGTTCCAAGTTCTATCGCTATGGTTTGTGTCCTATTGAAGTAGCCCCAAGCAGAGACTGAAGAGAATCATTTTCATTGAAAGGGTTTGCCAAACTTCCAAAAAACTACGAGTTTACTGAAATTTCAGCAAACATTTTTTCACCCAATCTTGATGATACTAGCAGGTAGTGATCAGTACACGAATCCCACTTGGCTCACCAAATTTCGTTCTTCTAGGTTAAACCGTTCCTTTGCAGTAACCGTTTTCATGTTTAGGTTTCACTCTGTTTTCTTCTATATGGATACATGTAGTTGGAACTCTAAATCAAACACGGTTTGTGCTAGCTCTTTGAAACTTGGCACAATAATGTAGTTCCAAGTTCTATCGCTATGGTTTGTGTCCTATTGAAGTAGCCCCAAGCAGAGACTGACGAGAATCACTTTCATTGAAAGGGGTTGCCAAGCTTCCAAAAAACTACGAGTTTCCTGAAATCTCAGCAAATATTTTTTCACCCAATCTTGATGATACTTGCAGGTAATGATCAGTACACCAATCCCACTTGGCTCACTAAATTTCGTTCTTCTGGGTTAAACCGTGCTTTGCAGTAACCGTTTTCATGTTTAGGTTTCACTGTATTTTCTCCTATATGGATACATGTAGTTGGAACTCTAAATCAAACACGGTTTGTGCTAGCTCTTTGAAACTTGGCAAAATAATGTAGTTCCAAGTTCTATCGCTATGGTTTGTGTCCTATTGAAGTAGTCCCAAGCAGAGACTGACGAGAATCACTTTCATTAAAAGGGGCTGCCAAGCTTCCAAAAAACTATGAGTTTCCTGAAATATCAGCAAACATTTTTTCACCCAATCTTGATGATACTTCCATTTAATGATCAGTACTCGAATCCCACTTTGCTCACCAAATTTCATTCTTCTAGGTTAAACCGTTCCTTTGCAGTAACCGTTTTCATGTTTAGGTTTCACTCTGTTTTCTCCTATATGGATACATGTAGTTGGAACTCTAAATCAAACACGGTTTGTGCTAGCTCTTTGAAACTTGGTACAATAATGTAGTTCCAAGTTCTATCGCTATGGTTTGTGTCCTATTGAAGTAGCCCCAAGCAGAGACTGACGAGAATCACTTTCATTGAAAGGGGTTGCTAAGCTTCAAAAAAACTGCAAGATTCCTGAAATCTCAGCAAACATTTTTTTCACCCAATCTTGATGATACTTGCAGGTAGTGATCAGTACACGAATCCCACTTGGCTCACCAAATTTCGTTCTTCTAGGTTAAACCGTTCCTTTGCAGTAACCGTTTTCATGTTTAGGTTTCACTCTGTGTTCTTCTATATGGATACATGTAGTTGGAACTCTAAATCAAACACGGTTTGGGCTAGCTCTTTGAAACTTGGCACAATAATGTAGTTCCAAGTTATATCGCTATGGTTTGTGTCCTATTGAAGTAGCCCCAAGCAGAGACTGACGAGAACCACTTTCATTGAAAGGGGTTGCCAAGCTTCCAAAAAACTACGAGTTTCCTTAAAACTCAGCAAACATTTTTTCACCCAATCTTGATGATACTTCCGTTTAATGATCAGTACAACAATCCCACTTGTCTCAAAAAATTTCCTTCATCTAGGTTAAACCGTTCCTTTGCAGTAACCCTTTTCATGTTTAGGTTTCAATCTGTTTTCTGCTATATGGATACATGTAGTTGGAACTCTAAATCAAACAGGGTTTGTGCTAGCTCTTTGAAACTTGGCACAATAATGTAGTTCCAAGTTCTATCGCTATGGTTTGTGTCCTATTGAAGTAGCCCCAAGCAGAGACTGACGAGAATCACTTTCATTAAATGGGGCTGCCAAGCTTCCAAAAAACTACGAGTTTCCTGAAATCTCAGCAAACATTTTTTCACCCAATATTGATGACACTTGCAGGTAATGATTAGTACATCAATCCCAGTTGGCTCACCAAATTTTGTTCTTCTAGGTTAAACCGTTCCTTTGCAGTAACCATTTTCATGTATAGGTTTCACTCTGTTTTCTCCTATATGGATACATGTAGGTGGAACTCTAAATCAAACACGGTTTGTGCTAGCTCTTTGAAACTTGGCACAATGATGTAGTTCCTATTTCTATCGCTATGGTTTGTGTCGTATAGAAGAAGCCCCAAGCAGAGACTGACGAGAATCACTTTCATTAAAAGGGGTTGACAAGCTTCAAAAAACTACGAGTTTTCGTAAAACTCAGCAAACATTTTTTCACCCAATCTTGATGACACTTCCATTTAATGATCAGTACAACAATCCCACTTGGCTGACCAAATTTCGTTCATCTAGGTTAAACCGTTCCTTTGCAGTAACCATTTTCATGTTTAGGTTTCACTCTGTTTTCTGCTATATGGATACATGTATTTGGAACTCTAAATGAATCACGGTTTGTGCTAGCTCTTTGAAACTTGGCACAATAATGTAGTTCCAAGTTCTATCGCTATGGTTTGTGTCCTATTGAAGTAGCCCCAAGCAGAGACTGACGAGAATCACTTTCATTGAAAGGGGTTGCCAAGCTTCCAAAAACCTACGAGTTTCCTGAAATCTCAGCGAACATTTTTTCACCCAATATTGATTACACTTGCAGGTAATGATCAGTACACCAATCCTACTTGGCTCACCAAATTTCGTTCTTCTGGGTTAAAACCGTTCTTTGTAGTAACCGTTTTCATGTTTAGGTTTCACTCTGTTTTCTCCTATAAGGATACATGTATTTGGAACTCTAAATCAAACACGGTTTGTGCTAGCTCTTTGAAACTTGGCACAATAATGTAGTTCCATGTTCTATCACTATGGTTTGTGTCCTACTGAAGTAGCCCCAAGCAGAGACTGATGAGAATCACTTTCATTCAAAAGGGTTGCCAAGCTCCAAAAAACTAAGAGTTTCCTGAAATCTTAGCAAGCACTTTTTCACCCCATATTGATGATGCTTCCATTTAATGATCAGTACACCAATCCCACTTGGCTCACCAAATTTCGTTCTTCTAGGTTGAACCGTTCCTTTGCAGTAACCGTTTCATGTTTAGGTTTCACTCTGTTTTCTCCTATATGGATACATGTAGTTGGAACTCTAAATCAAACACGGTTTGTGCTACCTCTGTGAAATTTCTACAATAATGTAGTTCTAAGTTCAATCGCTATGGTTTGTTTCCTATTGAAGTAGCCCCAAGCAGACTGACGAGAATCACTTTCATTGAAACGGGTTGCCACGCTTCCCAAAAACAACGAGTTTCCTGAAATCTCAGCAAACATTTTTTCACCCAATCTTGATGATACTTCCATTTAATGATCAGTACACGAATCCCACTTGGCTCACCAAATTTCATTCTTCTAGGTTAAACCGTTCCTTTGCAGTAACCGTTTTCATTTTTAGGTTTCACTCTGTTTTCTCCTATATGGATACATGTATTTGGAACTCTAAATCAAACACGGTTTGTGCTAGCTCTTTGAAACTTGGCACAATAATGTAGTTCCAAGTTCTATCGCTATGGATTGTGTCCTATTGAAGAAGCCTCAAGTAGAGACTGACGAGAATCACTTTCATTGAAAGGGGTTGCCCAAGCTTCCAAAAAACAACGAGTTTCCTGAAATCTTAGCAAACATTTTTTCACCCAATATTGATGACACTTGCAGGTAATGAATAGTAAACCATCCCACTTGGCTCACCAAATTTCGTTCTTCTAGGTTAAAGCGTTCCATTGCAGTAACCGTTTACATGTTTAGGTTTCACTCTGTTTTCTCTATATGGATACATGTAGTTGGAACTCTAAATCAAACACGGTTTGTGCTAGCTCTTTGAAACTTGGCAAACTAATGTAGTTCCAAGTTCTATCGCTATGGTTTGTGTCCTATTGAAGTAGCCCCAAGCAGAGACTGACGAGAATCACTTTCATTGAAAGGGGTTGCCAAGCTTCCAAAAAACTACGAGTTTCCTGAAATCTCAGCAAACATTTTTTGACCCAATATTGATGACACTTGCAGGTAATGATTAGTACACCAATCCCACTTGGCTCACCAAATTTCGTTCTTCAAGGTTAAAGCGTTCCTTTGCAGTAACCGTTTTCATTTTTAGGTTTCACTCTGTTTTCTCCTATATGGATACATGTAGTTGGAACTCTAAATCAAACACGGTTTGTGCTAGCTCTTTGAAACTTGGCACAATAATGCAGTTCCAACTTCTATCGCTATGGTTTGTGTCCTATTGAAGTAGCCCCATGCAGAGACTGACGAGAATCACTTTCATTGAAAGGGGTTGCCAAGCTTCCAAAAAACTACGAGTTTCCTGAAATCTCAGGAAACATTTTTTCACCCAATATTGATCATACTTCCATTTAATGATCAGTACACCAATCCCACTTTGCTCACTAAATTTTGTTCTTCTGGGTTAAACCGTTCTTTGCAGTAACATTTTCCATGTTTAGGTTTCACTCTGTTTTCTCCTATATGGATACATGTTGTTGGAACTCTAAATCAAACACGGTTTGTGCTAGCTCTTTGAAACTTGGCACAATAATGTAGTTCCAAGTTCTATCCCTATGGTTTGTGTCCTATTGAAGTAGCCCCAAGCAGAGACTGACGAGAATCACTTTCCTTAAAAGGTGCTGCCAAGCTTCCAAAAAACTACGAGATTCTGAAATACTCAGCAAACATTTTTTCACAGAATCTTGATGATACTTCCATTTAATGATCAGTACACGAATCCCACTTGGCTCACCAAATTTCATTCTTCTAGGTTAAACCGTTCCTTTGCAGTAACCGTTTTCATTTTTAGGTTTCACTCTGTTTTCTCCTATATGGATACATGTATTTGGAACTCTAAATCAAACACGGTTTGTGCTAGCTCTTTGAAACTTGGCACAATAATGTAGTTCCAAGTTCTATCGCTATGGATTGTGTCCTATTGAAGAAGCCTCAAGTAGAGACTGACGAGAATCACTTTCATTGAAAGGGGTTGCCCAAGCTTCCAAAAAACTATGAGTTTCCTGAAATCTCAGGAAACATTTTTTCACCCAATATTGATGACACTTGCAGGTAATGAATAGTAAACCATCCCACTTGGCTCACCAAATTTCGTTCTTCTAGGTTAAAGCGTTCCATTGCAGTAACCGTTTACATGTTTAGATTTCACTCTGTTTTCTCTATATGGATACATGTAGTTGGAACTCTAAATCAAACACGGTTTGTGCTAGCTCTTTGAAACTTGGCAAAATAATGTAGTTCCAAGTTCTATCGCTATGGTTTGTGTCCTATTGAAGTAGCCCAAGCAGAGACTGACGAGAATCACTTTCATTGAAACGGGTTGCCAAGCTTCCAAAAAACTACGAGTTTCCTGAAATCTCAGAAAACATTTTTTCACAAAATCTTGATGATACTTCCATTTAATGATCAGTACACGAATCCTACTTGGCTCACCAAATTTCGTTCGTCTAGGTTAAACCGTTCCTTTGCAGTAACCGTTTTTATGTTTAGGTTTCACTCTGTTTTCTCCTATATGGATACATGTACTTGGAACTCTAAATCAAACACGGTTTGTGCCAGCTCTTTGAAACTTGGCACAATAATGTAGTTCCAAGTTCTATCGCTACGGTTTGTGTCCTATTGAAGTAGCCCCAAGCAGAGACTGAAGAGAATCATTTTCATTGAAAGGGTTTGCCAAACTTCCAAAAAACTACGAGTTTACTGAAATTTCAGCAAACATTTTTTCACCCAATCTTGATGATACTTGCATGTCATGATCAGTACACCAATCCCACTTGGCTCACTAAATTTCGTTCTTGTGGGTTAAACCGTTCTTTGCAGTAAGCGTTTTCATGTTTAGGTTTCACTCTGTTTTCTCTTATATGGATACATGTTGTTGGAACACTAAATCAAACACGGTTTGTGCTAGCTCTTTGAAACTTGGGCAAAATAATGTAGTTCCAAGTTCTATCGCTATGGTTTGTGTCCTATTGAAGTAGCCCCAAGCAGAGACTGACGAGAATCACTTTCATTGAAAGGGGTTTCCAAGCTTCCAAAAAACTACGAGTTTCCTGAAATCTCAGGAAACATTTTTTCACCCAATATTGATGACACTTGCAGGTAATGATTAGTACACCAATCCCACTTGGCTAACCAAATTTCGTTCTTCAAGGTTAAAGCGTTCATTTGCAGTAACCGTTTTCATTTTTAGGTTTCACTCTGTTTTCTCCTATATGGATACATGCAGTTGGAACTCTAAATCAAACACGGTTTGTGCTTGATCTTTGAAACATGGCACAATAATGTAGTTCCAAGTTCTATCGCTATGGTTTGTGTCCTATTGAAGTAGCCCCAAACAGAGACTGACGAGAATCACTTTCATTGAAAGGGTTGCGAAGCTTCAAAAAACTGCAAGTTTCCTGAAATCTCATCAAACATTTTTTGCACCCAATCTTGATGATACTTGCAGGTAGTGATCAGTACACGAATCCCACTTGGCTCACCAAATTTCGTTCTTCTAGGTTAAACCGTTCCTTTGCAGTAACCGTTTTCATGTTTAGGTTTCCCTCTGTTTTCTCCTATATGGATACATGTAGTTGGAACTCTAAATCAAACACGGTTTGTGCAACCTCTTTGAAACTTGGCACAATAATGTAGTTCCAAGTTCTATCGCTATGGTTTGTGTACTATTGAAGTAGCCCCAAGCAGAGACTGACGGGAATCACTTTCATTGAAAGGGGTTGGAAAGCTTCCAAAAAACTGCTAGTTTCCGGAAATCTCAGCAAACATTTTTTCACCCAATCTTGATGATATTTGCGGGTAGTGATAAGTACATGAATCCCACTTGGCTCACCAAATTTCTTTCTTCTAGGTTAAACCGTTCCTTTGATGTAACCGTTTTCATGTTTAGGTTTCACTCTGTTTTCTCCTATATGGATACATGTAGTTGGAACTCTAAATCAAACACGGTTTGTGCTAGCTCTTTGCAACTTGGCACAATAATGTAGTTCCAAGTTCTATCGCTATTGTTTGTGTCCCTTTGAAGTAACCCAAGCAGAGACTGGCGAAAATCACTTTCATTGAAAGGGGTTGCCAAGCTTCCAAAAAACTACCAGTTTCCTGAAATCTCAGCAAACATTTTGTAACCCAATCTTGATGATACTTTCAGGACATGATCATTACACCAATCCCAATTGGCTCACCAAATTTCTTTCTTCTAGGTTAAAACCGTTCCTTTGCAGTAACCGTTTTCATGATTAGATTTCACTCTGTTTTCTCCTATATGGATACATGTTGTTGGAACTGTAATCAAACATGGTTTGTGCTAGCTCTTTGAAACTTGGCACAATAATGTAGTTCAAAGTTCTATCGCTATGGTTTCTGTGCTATTGATGTAGCCCCAAGCAGAGACTGACGAGAATCACTTTTATTGAAAGGGGTTGCCAAGCTTCCAAAAAACTGCGAGTTTCCTGAAATCTCAGCTAACATTTTTTCGCCCAATCTTGATGAATCTTCCATTTAATGATCAGCCCACCAATCCCACTTGGCTCACCAAATTTCGTTCTTCTAGGTTAAACCGTTCCTTTGCAGTAACCGTTTTCATGTTTAGGTTTCACTCTGTTTTCTCCTATATGGATACATGTATTTGGAACTCTAAATCAAACACGTTTTGTGCTAGCTCTTTGAAACTTGGCACAATAATGTAGTTCCAAGTTCTATCGCTATGGTTTGTGTCCTATTGAAGTAGCCCCAAGCAGAGACTGAAGAGAATCACTTTCATTGAAAGGGTTTGCCAAACTTCCAAAAAACTACGAGTTTCCTGAAGTTTCAGCAAACATTTTTTCACCCAATATTGATGATACTTGCAGGTAATGATCAGTACACCAATCCCACTTGGCTCATTAAATTTCGTTCTTCTGGGTTAAACCGTTCTTTGCAGTAACCGTTTTCATGTTTAGGTTTCACTGTATTTTCTCCTATATGGATACATGTTGTTGAAACTCTAAATCAAACACGGTTTGTGCTAGCTCTTTGAAACTTGGCAAAATAATGTAGTTCCAAGTTCTATCGCTATGGTTTGTGTCCTATTGAAGTAGCCCCAAGCAGAGACTGACGAGAATCACTTTCATTGAAAGGGGTTGCCAAGCTTCCAAAAAACTACGAGTTTCCTGAAAT
The DNA here is from genome assembly GCF_045843805.1 of Urocitellus parryii. Taxonomy (NCBI): domain Eukaryota; kingdom Metazoa; phylum Chordata; class Mammalia; order Rodentia; family Sciuridae; genus Urocitellus; species Urocitellus parryii. The sequence continues at coordinate 4,195 of NW_027551961.1, read as the reverse complement.
CTCAGCAAACATTTTTTGACCCAATATTGATGACACTTGCAGGTAATGATTAGTACACCAATCCCACCTGGCTCACCAAATTTCGTTATTCAAGGTTAAAGCGTTCCTTTGCAGTAACCGTTTTCATTTTTAGGTTTCACTCTTTTTTCTCCTATATAGATACATGTAGTTGGAACTCTAAATCAAACACGGTTTGTGGTAGCTCTTTGAAACTTGGCACAATAATGCAGTTCCAACTTCTATCGCTATGGTTTGTGTCCTATTGAAGTAGCCCCAAGCAGAGACTGACGAGAATCACTTTCATTGAAATGGGTTGCCAAGCTTCCAAAAAACTACGAGTTGCCTCAAATCTCAACAAACATTTTTTCACCCAATCTTGATGAATCTTCCATTTAATGATCAGCCCACCAATCCCAATTAGCTCACCAAATTTCTTTCTTCTAGGTTAAACCGTTCCTTTGCAGTAACCGTTTTCATGTTTAGGTTTCACTCTGTTTTCTCCTATATGGATACATGTAGTTGGAACTCTAAATCAAACACGGTTTGTGCTAGCTCTTTGAAACTTGGCACAATAATGTAGTTCCAAGTTCTATCGCTTTGGTTTGTGTCCTATTGAAGTAGCCCCAAGCAGAGACTGACGAAAATCACTTTCATTGAAAGGGGTTGCCAAGCTTCCAAAAAACTACGAGATTCCTGAAATCTCAGCAAACATTTTTTTCACCCAATCTTGATGATACTTGCAGGTAGTGGTCAGTACATGAATCCCACTTGGCTCACCAAATTTCTTTTTTCTAGGTTAAACCGTTCCTTTGCAGTAACCGTTTTCATGTTTAGGTTTCACTCTGTTTTCTCCTCTATGGATACATGTAGTTGGAACTCTAAATCAAACACGGTTTGTGCTAGCTCTTTGAAACTTGGCACAATAATGTAGTTCCAAGTTCTTTCACTATGGTTTGTGTCCTATTGAAGTAGCCCCAAGCAGAGACTGACGAGAATCACTTTCATTGAAAGGGGTTGCCAAGCTTCCAAAAAACTACGAGTTTCCTGAAATCTCAGCAAACATTTTTTGACCCAATATTGATGACACTTGCAGGTAATGATTAGTAAACCAATCCCACTTGGCTCACCAAATTTCGTTCTTCAAGGTTAAAGCGTTCCTTTGCAGTAACCGTTTTCATTTTTAGGTTTCACTCTTTTTTCTCCTATATAGATACATGTAGTTGGAACTCTAAATCAAACACGGTTTGTGGTAGCTCTTTGAAACTTGGCACAATAATGCAGTTCCAACTTCTATCGCTATGGTTTGTGTCCTATTGAAGTAGCCCCAAGCAGAGACTGACGAGAATCACTTTCATTGAAATGGGTTGCCAAGCATCCAAAAAACTACGAGTTGCCTCAAATCTCAACAAACATTTTTTCGCCCAATCTTGATGAATCTTCCATTTAATGATCAGCCCACCAATCCCACTTGGCTCACCAAATTTCGTTCTTCTAGGTTAAACCGTTCCTTTGCAGTAACCGTTTTCATGTTTAGGTTTCACTCTGTTTTCTCCTATATGGATACATGTATTTGGAACTCTAAATCAAACACGTTTTGTGCTAGCTCTTTGAAACTTGGCACAATAATGTAGTTCCAAGTTCTATCGCTATGGTTTGTGTCCTATTGAAGTAGCCCCAAGCAGAGACTGAAGAGAATCACTTTCATTGAAAGGGTTTGCCAAACTTCCAAAAAACTACGAGTTTCCTGAAGTTTCAGCAAACATTTTTTCACCCAATATTGATGATACTTGCAGGTAATGATCAGTACACCAATCCCACTTGGCTCATTAAATTTCGTTCTTCTGGGTTAAACCGTTCTTTGCAGTAACCGTTTTCATGTTTAGGTTTCACTGTATTTTCTCCTATATGGATACATGTTGTTGAAACTCTAAATCAAACACGGTTTGTGCTAGCTCTTTGAAACTTGGCAAAATAATGTAGTTCCAAGTTCTATCGCTATGGTTTGTGTCCTATTGAAGTAGCCCCAAGCAGAGACTGACGAGAATCACTTTCATTGAAAGGGGTTGCCAAGCTTCCAAAAAACTACGAGTTTCCTGAAATCTCAGCAAACATTTTTTGACCCAATATTGATGACACTTGCAGGTAATGATTAGTACACCAATCCCACCTGGCTCACCAAATTTCGTTATTCAAGGTTAAAGCGTTCCTTTGCAGTAACCGTTTTCATTTTTAGGTTTCACTCTTTTTTCTCCTATATAGATACATGTAGTTGGAACTCTAAATCAAACACGGTTTGTGGTAGCTCTTTGAAACTTGGCACAATAATGCAGTTCCAACTTCTATCGCTATGGTTTGTGTCCTATTGAAGTAGCCCCAAGCAGAGACTGACGAGAATCACTTTCATTGAAATGGGTTGCCAAGCTTCCAAAAAACTACGAGTTGCCTCAAATCTCAACAAACATTTTTTCACCCAATCTTGATGAATCTTCCATTTAATGATCAGCCCACCAATCCCAATTAGCTCACCAAATTTCGTTCTTCTAGGTTAAACCGTTCCTTTGCAGTAACCGTTTTCATGTTTAGGTTTCACTCTGTTTTCTCCTATATGGATACATGTAGTTGGAACTCTAAATCAAACACGGTTTGTGCTAGCTCTTTGAAACTTGGCACAATAATGTAGTTCCAAGTTCTATCGCTTTGGTTTGTGTCCTATTGAAGTAGCCCCAAGCAGAGACTGACGAGAATCACTTTCATTGAAAGGGGTTGCCAAGCTTCCAAAAAACTACGAGATTCCTGAAATCTCAGCAAACATTTTTTTCACCCAATCTTGATGATACTTGCAGGTAGTGGTCAGTACATGAATCCCACTTGGCTCACCAAATTTCTTTTTTCTAGGTTAAACCGTTCCTTTGCAGTAACCGTTTTCATGTTTAGGTTTCACTCTGTTTTCTCCTCTATGGATACATGTAGTTGGAACTCTAAATCAAACACGGTTTGTGCTAGCTCTTTGAAACTTGGCACAATAATGTAGTTCCAAGTTCTTTCACTATGGTTTGTGTCCTATTGAAGTAGCCCCAAGCAGAGACTGACGAGAATCACTTTCATTGAAAGGGGTTGCCAAGCTTCCAAAAAACTACGAGTTTCCTGAAATCTCAGCAAACATTTTTTGACCCAATATTGATGACACTTGCAGGTAATGATTAGTAAACCAATCCCACTTGGCTCACCAAATTTCGTTCTTCAAGGTTAAAGCGTTCCTTTGCAGTAACCGTTTTCATTTTTAGGTTTCACTCTTTTTTCTCCTATATAGATACATGTAGTTGGAACTCTAAATCAAACACGGTTTGTGGTAGCTCTTTGAAACTTGGCACAATAATGCAGTTCCAACTTCTATCGCTATGGTTTGTGTCCTATTGAAGTAGCCCCAAGCAGAGACTGACGAGAATCACTTTCATTGAAATGGGTTGCCAAGCATCCAAAAAACTACGAGTTGCCTCAAATCTCAACAAACATTTTTTCACCCAATCTTGATGAATCTTCCATTTAATGATCAGCCCACCAATCCCAATTAGCTCACCAAATTTCGTTCTTCTAGGTTAAACCGTTCCTTTGCAGTAACCGTTTTCATGTTTAGGTTTCACTCTGTTTTCTCCTATATGGATACATGTAGTTGGAACTCTAAATCAAACACGGTTTGTGCTAGCTCTTTGAAACTTGGCACAATAATGTAGTTCCAAGTTCTATCGCTTTGGTTTGTGTCCTATTGAAGTAGCCCCAAGCAGAGACTGACGAGAATCACTTTCATTGAAAGGGGTTGCCAAGCTTCCAAAAAACTACGAGATTCCTGAAATCTCAGCAAACATTTTTTTCACCCAATCTTGATGATACTTGCAGGTAGTGGTCAGTACATGAATCCCACTTGGCTCACCAAATTTCTTTTTTCTAGGTTAAACCGTTCCTTTGCAGTAACCGTTTTCATGTTTAGGTTTCACTCTGTTTTCTCCTCTATGGATACATGTAGTTGGAACTCTAAATCAAACACGGTTTGTGCTAGCTCTTTGAAACTTGGCACAATAATGTAGTTCCAAGTTCTTTCACTATGGTTTGTGTCCTACTGATGTAGCCCCAAGCCGAGACTGACGAGAATCACTTTCATTGAAAGGGGTTGCCAAGCTCCAAAAAACTACGAGTTTCC
>NW_027551960.1:0-59087 GCF_045843805.1 Urocitellus parryii | reverse complement strand
TGTATCCAATATAGGAGAAAACAGAGTGAAACCTAAAATTGAAAAAGGTTACTGCAAACGAACGGTTTAAACCTAGAAGAAGGAAAATTTGGTGAGCCAAGTGGGATTGGTGTACTGATCATTACCTGCAAGTATCATCAAGATTGGGTGAAAAAATGTTTGCTGAGATTTCAGGAAACTCGTAGGTTTTTGGAATCTTGGCAACCCCTTTCAATGAAAGTGAGTCTGGTCAGTCTATGCTTGGGGCTACTTCAATAGGAAACAAACCACAGAGATAGAACTTGGAACTACTTTATTGTGCCAAGTTTCAAAAGAGCTAGCACAAACCGTTTTGATTTAGAGTTCCAACTACATGTATCCAATATAGGAGAAAACAGAGTGAAACCTAAAAATGAAAACGGTTACTGCAAACGAACGGTTTAACCCAGAAGAAGGAAATTTGGTGAGCCAAGTGGGATTGGTGTACTGATCATTACCTGCAAGTATCATCAAGATTGGGTGAAAAAATGTTTGCTGAGATTTCAGGAAACTCGTAGGTTTTGGAAGCTTGGCTACCCCTTTCAATGAAAGTGAGTCTCGTCAGTCTATGCTTGGGGCTACTTCAATAGGAAACAAACCACAGAGATAGAACTTGGAACTACTTTATTCTGTGAAGTTTGAAATAGCTAGCACAAACCGTGTTTCATTTAGATTTCCAACTACATGTATCCATATCGGAGAAAACAGAGTGAAACCCCAAAATGAAAATGGTTACTGCAAACGAACGGTTTAACCCAGACGAAGGAAATTTGGTGAGCCAAATGGGATTGGTGTACTGATCATACCTGCAAGTATCATCAAGATTGGGTGAAAAAATGTTTGCTGAGATTTCAGGAAACTCGTAGTTTTTGGAAGCTTGGCAACCCATTTCAATGAAAGTGAGTCTCTTCAGTCTATACTTGGGGCTACTTCCATAGGAAACAAACCATAGAGATAGATCTTGGAACTACTTTATTGTGCCAAGTTTCAAGAGCTAGCACAAACCGTGTTTGATTTAGAGTTCCAACTACATGTATCCAATATAGGAGAAAACAGAGTGAAACGTAAAAATGAAAAAGGTTACTGCAAACGAACGGTTTAACCAGAAGAACGAAATTTGGTGAGCCAAGTGGGATTGGTGTACTGATCATTACCTGCAAGTATCATCAAGATTGGGTGAAAAAATGTTTGCTGAGATTTCAGGAAACTCGTAGGTTTTTGGAAGCTTGGTAACCCCTTTTCAATGAAAGTGAGTCTGGTCAGTCTATGCTTGGGGCTACTTCAATAGGAAACAAACCACAGAGATAGAACTTGGAACTACTTTATTGTGCCAAGTTTCAAAGAGCTAGCACAAACCGTGTTTGATTTAGAGTTCCAACTACATGTATCCAATATAGGAGAAAACAGAGTGAAACCTAAAATGAAAACGGTTACTGCAAACGAACGGTTTTAACCCAGAAGAAGGAAATTTGGTGAGCCAAGTGGGATTGGTGTACTGATCATTACCTGCAAGTATCATCAAGATTGGGTGAAAAAATGTTTGCTGAGATTTCAGGAAACTCGTAGGTTTTTGGAAGCTTGGCAACCCCTTTCAATGAAAGTGAGTCTCCTCAGTCTATGCTTGGGGCTACTACAATAGGAAACAAACCACAGAGATAGAACTTGGAACTACTTTATTCTGTCAAGTTTGAAATAGCTAGCACAAACCGTGTTTCATTTAGATTTCCAACTACATGTATCCATATCGGAGAAAACAGAGTGAAACCCAAAAATGAAAACGGTTACTGCAAACGAACGGTTTAACCCAGAAGAAGGAAATTGGTGAGCCAAATGGGATTGGTGTACTGATCATTACCTGCAAGTATCATCAAGATTGGGTGAAAAAATGTTTGCTGAGATTTCAGGAAACTCGTAGGTTTTTGGAAGCTTGGCAACCCCTTTCAATGAAAGTGAGTCTGGTCAGTCTATGCTTGGGGCTACTTCAATAGGAAACAAACCACAGAGATAGAACTTGGAACTACTTTATTCTGTGAAGTTTGAAATAGCTAGCACAAACCGTGTTTCAGTTAGAGTTCCAACTACATGTATCCAATATAGGAGAAAACAGAGTGAAACCCCAAAATGAAAACGGTTACTGCAAACGAACGGTTTAACCCAGAAGAAGGAAATTTGGTGAGCCAAATGGGATTGGTATACTGATCATTACCTGCAAGTATCATCAAGATTGGGTGAAAAAATGTTTGCTGAGATTTCAGGAAACTCGTAGGTTTTTGGAAGCTTGGCAACCCCTTTCAATGAAAAGTGAGTCTGGTCAGTCTATGCTTGGGGCTACTTCAATAGGAAACAAACCACAGAGATAGAACTTGGAACTACTTTATTGTGCCACGTTTCAAAGAGCTAGCACACACCGTGTTTGATTTAGAGTTCCAACTTCATGTATCCAATATAGGAGAAAACAGAGTGAAACCTAAAAATGAAAACGGTTACTGCAAACGAACGTTTAACCCAGAAGAAGGAAATTTGGTGAGCCAAGTGGGATTGGTGTACTGATCATTACCTGCAAGTATCATCAAGATTGGGTGAAAAAATGTTTGCTGAGATTTCAGGAAACTCGTAGTTTTTTGGAAGCTTGGCAACCCCTTTCAATGAAAGTGAGTCTCTTCAGTCTATGCTTGGGGCTACTTCAATAGGAAACAAACCACAGAGATAGAACTTGGAACTACTTTATTGTGCAAAGTTTCAAAGAGCCTAGCACAAACCGTGTTTGATTTAGAGTTCCAACTACATGTATCCAGTATAGGAGAAAACAGAGTGAAACCTAAAAATGAAAACGGTTACTGCAAACGAACGGTTTAACCCAGAAGAACAAAGTTTGGTGAGCCAAGTGGGATTGGTGTACTGATCATTACCTGCAAGTATCATCAAGATTGGGTGAAAAAATGTTTGCTGAGATTTCAGGAAACTCGTAGTTTTTTGGAAGCTTGGCAACCCCTTTCAATTAAAGTGAGTCTCTTCAGTCTATGCTTGGGGCTACTTCCATAGGAAACAAACCATAGAGATAGATCTTGGAACTACTTTATTGTGCAAGTTTCAAAGAGCTAGCACAAACCGTGTTTGATTTAGAGTTCCAACTACATGTATCCAATATAGGAGAAAACAGAGTGAAACCTAAAAATGAAAAAGGTTACTGCAAACGAACGGTTTAACCCAGAAGAAGGAAATTTGGTGAGCCAAGTGGGATTGGTGTACTGTTCATTACCTGCAAGTATCATCAAGATTGGGTGAAAAAATGTTTGCTGAGATTTCAGGAAACTCGTAGGTTTTTGGAATCTTGGCAACCCCTTTCAATGAAAGTGAGTCTGGTCAGTCTATGCTTGGGGCTACTTCAATAGGAAACAAACCACAGAGATAGAACTTGGAACTACTTTATTGTGCCAAGTTTCAAAGAGCTAGCACAAACCGTCTTTGATTTAGAGTTCCAACTACATGTATCCAATATAGGAGAAAACAGAGTGAAACCTAAAAATGAAAACGGTTACTGCAAACGAACGGTTTAACCCAGAAGAAGGAAATTTGGTGAGCCAAGTGGGATTGGTGTACTGATCATTACCTGCAAGTATCATCAAGATTGGGTGAAAAAATGTTTGCTGAGATTTCAGGAAACTCGTAGGTTTTTGGAAGCTTGGCAACCCCTTTCAATGAAAGTGAGTCTCGTCAGTGTATGCTTGGGGCTACTTCAATAGGAAACAAACCACAGAGATAGAACTTGGAACTACTTTATTCTGTCAAGTTTGAAATAGCTAGCACAAACCGTGTTTCATTTAGATTTCCATCTACATGTATCCATATCGGAGAAAACAGAGTGAAACCCCAAAATGAAAACGGTTACTGCAAACGAACGGTTTAACCCAGAAGAAGGAAATTTGGTGAGCCAAATGGGATTGGTGTACTGATCATTACCTGCAAGTATCATCAAGATTGGGTGAAAAAATGTTTGCTGAGATTTCAGGAAACTCGTAGTTTTTTGGAAGCTTGGCAACCCCTTTCAATGAAAGTGAGTCTCTTCAGTCTATGCTTGGGGCTACTTCCATAGGAAACAAACCATAGAGATAGATCTTGGAACTACTTTATTGTGCCAAGTTTCAAAGAGCTAGCACAAACCGTGTTTGATTTAGAGTTCCAACTACATGTATCCAATATAGGAGAAAACAGAGTGAAACCTAAACAGGAAAACGGTTACTGCAAACGAACGGTTTAACCCAGAAGAACGAAATTTGGTGAGCCAAGTGGGATTGGTGTACTGATCATTACCTGCAAGTATCATCAAGATTGGGTGAAAAAATGTTTGCTGAGATTTCAGGAAACTCGTAGGTTTTTGGAAGCTTGGCAACCCCTTTCAATGAAAGTGAGTCTGGTCAGTCTATGCTTGGGGCTACTTCAATAGGAAACAAACCACAGAGATAGATCTTGGAACTACTTTATTCTGTCAAGTTTGAAATAGCTAGCACAAACCGTGTTTCATTTAGATTTCCAACTACATGTATCCATATCGGAGAAAACAGAGTGAAACCCCAAAATGAAAACGGTTAGTGCAAACGAACGGTTTAACCCAGAAGAAGGAAATTGGTGAGTCAAATGGGATTGGTGTACTGATCATTACCTACAAGTATCATCAAGATTGGGTGAAAAAATGTTTGCTGAGATTTCAGGAAACTCGTAGGTTTTTGGAATCTTGGCAACCCCTTTCAATGAAAGTGAGTCTGGTCAGTCTATGCTTGGGGCTACTTCAATAGGAAACAAACCACAGAGATAGAACTTGGAACTACTTTATTGTGCCAAGTTTCAAAGAGCTAGCACAAACCGTGTTTGATTTAGAGTTCCAACTACATGTATCCAATATAGGAGAAAACAGAGTGAAACCTAAAAATGAAAACGGTTACTGCAAACGAACGGTTTAAACCCAGAAGAAAAAATTTGGTGAGCCAAGTGGGATTGGTGTACTGATCATTACCTGCAAGTATCATCAAGATTGGGTGAAAAAATGTGTGCTGAGATTTCAGGAAACTCGTAGATTTTTGGAAGCTTGGCAACCCCTTTCAATGAAAGTGAGTCTCTTCAGTCTATGTTTGGGGCTACTTCCATACGAAACAAACCATAGAGATAGATCTTGGAACTACTTTATTGTGCCAAGTTACAAAGAGCTAGCACAAATCGTGTTTGATTTAGAGTTCCAACTACATGTATCCAATATAGGAGAAAACAGAGTGAAACCTAAAAATGAAAAAGGTTACTGCAAACGAACGGTTTAACCCAGAAGAACGAAATTTGGTGAGCCAAGTGGGATTGGTGTACTGATCATTATCTGCAAGTATAATCAAGATTGGGTGAAAAAATGTTTGCTGAGATTTCAGGAAACTCGTAGATTTTGGAAGCTTGGCAACCCCTTTCAATGAAAGTGAGTCTCGTCAGTCTATGCTTGGGGCTATTTCAATAGGAAACAAACCACAGAGATAGAACTTGGAACTACTTTATTCTGTCAAGTTTGAAATAGCTAGCACAAACCGTGTTTCATTTAGATTTCCAACTACATGTATCCATATCGGAGAAAACAGAGTGAAACCCCAAAATGAAAACGGTTACTGCAAACGAACGGTTTAACCCAGAAGAAGGAAATTGGTGAGCCAAATGGGATTGGTGTACTGATCATTACCTGCAAGTATCATCAAGATTGGGTGAAAAAATGTTTGCTGAGATTTCAGGAAACTCGTAGGTTTTTGGAAGCTTGGCAACCCCTTTCAATGAAAGTGAGTCTGGTCAGTCTATGCTTGGGGCTACTTCAATAGGAAACAAACCACAGAGATAGAACTTGGAACTACTTTATTCTGTGAAGTTTGAAATAGCTAGCACAAACCGTGTTTCATTTAGATTTCCAACTACATGTATCCATATCGGAGAAAACAGAGTGAAACCCCAAAATGAAAACGGTTACTGCAAACGAACGGTTTAACCCAGAAGAAGGAAATTTGGTGAGCCAAATGGGATTGGTGTACTGATCATTAACTGCAAGTATCATCAAGATTTTGTGAAAAAATGTTTGCTGAGATTTCAGGAAACTCGTAGTTTTTTGGAAGCTTGGCAACCCCTTTCAATGAAAGTGAGTCTCTTCAGTCTATGCTTGGGGCTACTTCCATAGGAAACAAATCATAGAGATAGATCTTGGAACTACTTTATTGTGCCAAGTTTCAAAGAGCTAGCACAAACCGTGTTTGATTTAGAGTTCCAACTACATGTATCCAATATAGGAGAAAAAAGAGTGAAATCTGAAAATGAAAAAGGTTACTGCAAACGAACGGTTTAACCCAGAAGAACGAAATTTGGTGAGCCAGGTGGGATTGGTGTACTGATCATTACCTGCAAGTATCATCAAGATTGGGTGAAAAAATGTTTGCTGAGATTTCAGGAAACTCGTAGGTTTTTGGAAGCTTGGCAACCCCTTTCAATGAAAGTGAGTCTCGTCAGTCTATGCTTGGGGCTACTTCAATAGGAAACAAACCACAGAGATAGAACTTGGAACTACTTTATTCTGTGAAGTTTGAAATAGCTAGCACAAACCGTGTTTCATTTAGATTTCCAACTACATGTATCCATATCGGAGAAAACAGAGTGAAACCCCAAAATGAAAACGGTTACTGCAAACGAACGGTTTAACCCAGAAGAAGGAAATTTGGTGAGCCAAATGGGATTGGTATACTGATCATTACCTGCAAGTATCATCAAGATTGGGTGAAAAAATGTTTGCTGAGATTTCAGGAAACTCGTAGGTTTTTGGAAGCTTGGCAACCCCTTTCAATGAAAGTGAGTCTGGTCAGTCTATGCTTGGGGCTACTTCAATAGGAAACAAACCACAGAGATAGAACTTGGAACTACTTTATTGTGCCAAGTTTCAAAGAGCTAGCACAAACCGTGTTTGATTTAGAGTTCCAAATACATGTATCCAATATAGGAGAAAACAGAGTGAAACCTAAAAATGAAAACGGTTACTGCAAACGAACGGTTTAACCCAGAAGAAGGAAATTTGGTGAGCCAAGTGGGATTGGTGTACTGATCATTACCTGCAACTATCATCAAGATTGGGTTAAAAAATGTTTGCTGAGATTTCAGGAAACTCGTAGGTTTTTGGAAGCTTGGCAACCCCTTTCAATGAAAGTGAGTCTCGTCAGTGTATGCTTGGGGCTACTTCAATAGGAAACAAACCACAGAGATAGAACTTGGAACTACTTTATTCTGTGAAGTTTGAAATAGCTAGCACAAACCGTGTTTCATTTAGATTTCCAACTACATGTATCCATATCGGAGAAAACAGAGTGAAACCCCAAAATGCAAACTGTTACTGCAAACGAACGGTTCAACCCAGAAGAAGGAAATTTGGTGAGCCAAATGGGATTGGTGTACTGATCATTACCTGCAAGTATCATCAAGTTTGGGTGAAAAAATGTTTGCTGAGATTTCAGGAAACTCGTAGTTTTTTGGAAGCTTGGCAACCCCTTTCAATGAAAGTGAGTCTCTTCAGTCTATGCTTGGGGCTACTTCCATAGGAAACAAACCATAGAGACAGATCTTGGAACTACTTTATTGTGCCAAGTTTCAAAGAGCTAGCACAAACCGTGTTTGATTTAGAGTTCCAACTACATGTATCCAATATAGGAGAAAACAGAGTGAAATCTGAAAATGAAAAAGGTTACTGCAAACGAACGGTTTAACCCAGAAGAACGAAATTTGGTGAGCCAAGTGGGATTGGTGTACTGATCATTACCTGCAAGTATCATCATGATTGGGTGAAAAAATGTTTGCTGAGATTTCAGGAAACTCGTAGGTTTTTGGAAGCTTGGCAACCCCTTTCAATGAAAGTGAGTCTCGTCAGTCTATGCTTGGGGCTACTTCAATAGGAAACAAACCACAGAGATAGAACTTGGAACTACTTTATTCTGTCAAGTTTGAAAGAGCTAGCACAAACCGTGTTTCATTTAGATTTCCAACTACATGTATCCATATCGGAGAAAACAGAGTGAAACCCCAAAATGAAAACGGTTACTGCAAACGAACGGTTTAACCCAGAAAACGAAATTTGGTGAGCCAAATGGGATTGGTGTACTGATCATTACCTGCAAGTATCGTCAAGATTGGGTGAAAAAATGTTTGCTGAGATTTCAGGAAACTCGTAGGTTTTTGGAATCTTGGCAACCCCTTTCAATGAAAGTGAGTCTGGTCAGTCTATGCTTGGGGCTACTTCAATAGGAAACAAACCACAGAGATAGAACTTGGAACTACTTTATTGTGCCAAGTTTCAAAGAGCTAGCACAAACCGTGTTTGATTTAGAGTTCCAACTACATGTATCCAATATAGGAGAAAACAGAGTGAAACCTAAAAATGAAAACGGTTACTGCAAACGAACGGTTTAACCCAGAAGAAGGAAATTTGGTGAGCCAAGTGGGATTGGTGTACTGATCATTACCTGCAAGTATCATCAAGATTGGGTGAAAAAATGTTTGCTGAGATTTCAGGAAACTCGTAGGTTTTTGGAAGCTTGGCAACCCCTTTCAATGAAAGTGAGTCTCGTCAGTCTATGCTTGGGGCTACTTCAATAGGAAACAAACCACAGAGATAGAACTTGGAACTACTTTATTCTGTGATGTTTGAAATAGCTAGCACAAACCGTGTTTCATTTAGATTTCCAACTACATGTATCCATATCGGAGAAAACAGAGTGAAAGCCCAAAATGAAAACGGTTACTGCAAACGAACGGTTTAACCCAGAAGAAGGAAATTTGGTGAGCCAAATGGGATTGGTGTACTGATCATTACCTGCAAGTATCATCAAGATTGGGTGAAAAAATGTTTGCTGAGATTTCAGGAAACTCGTAGTTTTTTGGAAGCTTGGCAACCCCTTTCAATTAAAGTGAGTCTCTTCAGTCTATGCTTGGGGCTACTTCCATAGGAAACAAACCATAGAGATAGATCTTGGAACTACTTTATTGTGCCAAGTTTCAAAGAGCTAGCACAAACCGTGTTTGATTTAGAGTTCCAACTACATGTATCCAATATAGGAGAAAACAGAGTGAAACCTAAAAATGAAAAAGGTTACTGCAAACGAACGGTTTAACCCAGAAGAACGAAATTTGGTGAGCTAAGTGGGATTGGTGTACTGATCATTACCTGCAAGTATCATCAAGATTGGGTGAAAAAATGTTTGCTGAGATTTCAGGAAACTCGTAGGTTTTTGGAAGCTTGGCAACCCCTTTCAATGAAAGTGAGTCTGGTCAGTCTATGCTTGGGGCTACTTCAATAGGAAACAAACCACAGAGATAGAACTTGGAACTACTTTATTGTGCCAAGTTTCAAAGAGCTAGCACAAACCATGTTTGATTTAGAGTTCCAACTACATGTATCCAATATAGGAGAAAACAGAGTGAAACCTAAAAATGAAAACGGTTACTGCAAACGAACGGTTTAACCCAGAAGAAGAAAATTTGGTGAGCCAAGTGGGATTGGTGTACTGATCATTACCTGCAAGTATCATCAAGATTGGGTGAAAAAATGTTTGCTGAGATTTCAGGAAACTCGTAGGTTTTTGGAAGCTTGGCAACCCATTTCAATGAAAGTGAGTCTCGTCAGTCTATGCTTGGGGCTACTTCAATAGGAAACAAACCACAGAGATAGAACTTGGAACTACTTTATTCTGTCAAGTTTGAAATAGCTAGCACAAACCGTGTTTCATTTAGATTTCCAAATACAAGTATCCATATCGGAGAAAACAGAGTGAAACCCCAAAATGAAAACGGTTACTGCAAACGAACGGTTTAACCCAGACGAAGGAAATTTGGTGAGCCAAATGGGATTGGTGTACTGATCATTACCTGCAAGTATCATCAAGATTGGGTGAAAAAATGTTTGCTGAGATTTCAGGAAACTCGTAGGTTTTTGGAATCTTGGCAACCCCTTTCAATGAAAGTGAGTCTGGTCAGTCTATGCTTGGGGCTACTTCAATAGGAAACAAACCACAGAGATAGAACTTGGAACTACTTTATTCTGTGAAGTTTGAAATAGCTAGCACAAACCGTGTTTCATTTAGAGTTCCAACTACATGTATCCAATATAGGAGAAAACAGAGTGAAACCCCAAAATGAAAACGGTTACTGCAAACGAACGGTTTAACCCAGAAGAAGGAAATTTGGTGAGCCAAATGGGATTGGTATACTGATCATTACCTGCAAGTATCATCAAGATTGGGTGAAAAAATGTTTGCTGAGATTTCAGGAAACTCGTAGGTTTTTGGAAGCTTGGCAACCCCTTTCAATGAAAGTGAGTCTGGTCAGTCTATGCTTGGGGCTACTTCAATAGGAAACAAACCACAGAGATAGAACTTGGAACTACTTTATTGTGCCACGTTTCAAAGAGCTAGCACACACCGTGTTTGATTTAGAGTTCCAACTACATGTATCCAATATAGGAGAAAACAGAGTGAAACCTAAAAATGAAAACGGTTACTGCAAACGAACGGTTTAACCCAGAAGAAGGAAATTTGGTGAGCCAAGTGGGATTGGTGTACTGATCATTACCTGCAAGTATCATCAAGATTGGGTGAAAAAATGTTTGCTGAGATTTCAGGAAACTCGTAGTTTTTTGGAAGCTTGGCAACCCCTTTCAATGAAAGTGAGTCTCTTCAGTCTATGCTTGGGGCTACTTCAATAGGAAACAAACCACAGAGATAGAACTTGGAACTACTTTATTGTGCAAAGTTTCAAAGAGCTAGCACAAACCGTGTTTGATTTAGAGTTCCAACTACATGTATCCAGTATAGGAGAAAACAGAGTGAAACCTAAAAATGAAAACGGTTACTGCAAACGAACGGTTTAACCCAGAAGAACAAAGTTTGGTGAGCCAAGTGGGATTGGTGTACTGATCATTACCTGCAAGTATCATCAAGATTGGGTGAAAAAATGTTTGCTGAGATTTCAGGAAACTCGTAGGTTTTTGGAAGCTTGGCAACCCCTTTCAATGAAAGTGAGTCTCGTCAGTCTATGCTTGGGGCTACTTCAATAGGAAACAATCCACAGAGATAGAACTTGGAACTACTTTATTCTGTCAAGTTTGAAATAGCTAGCACAAACCGTGTTTCATTTAGATTTCCAACTACATGTATCCATATCGGAGAAAACAGAGTGAAACCCCAAAATGAAAACGGTTACTGCAAACGAACGGTTTAACCCAGAAGAAGGAAATTTGGTGAGCCAAGTGGGATTGGTGTACTGATCATTACCTGCAAGTATCATCAAGATTGGGTGAAAAAATGTTTGCTGAGATTTCAGGAAACTCGTAGGTTTTTGGAATCTTGGCAACCCCTTTCAATGAAAGTGAGTCTGGTCAGTCTATGCTTGGGGCTACTTCCATAGGAAAAAAAACATAGAGATAAATCTTGGAACTACTTTATTGTGCCAAGTTTCAAAGAGCTAGCACAAACCGTGTTTGATTTAGAGTTCCAAATACATGTATCCAATATAGGAGAAAACGGAGTGAAACCTAAAAATGAAAAAGGTTACTGCAAACGAACGGTTTAACCCAGAAGAACGAAATTTGGTGAGCCAAGTGGGATTGGTGTACTGATCATTACCTGCAAGTATCATCAAGATTGGGTGAAAAAATGTTTGCTGAGATTTCAGGAAACTCGTAGGTTTTTGGAATCTTGGCAACCCCTTTCAATGAAAGTGAGTCTGGTCAGTCTATGCTTGGGGCTACTTCAATAGGAAACAAACCACAGAGATAGAACTTGGAACTACTTTATTGTGCCAAGTTTCAAAGAGCTAGCACAAACCGTGTTTGATTTAGAGTTCCAACTACATGTATCCAATATAGGAGAAAACAGAGTGAAACCTAAAAATGAAAACGGTTACTGCAAACGAACGGTTTAACCCAGAAGAAGGAAATTTGGTGAGCCAAGTGGGATTGGTGTACTGATCATTACCTGCAAGTATCATCAAGAGTGGGTGAAAAAATGTTTGCTGAGATTTCAGGAAACTCGTAGGTTTTTGGAAGCTTGGCAACCCCTTTAAATGAAAGTGAGTCTCGTCAGTCTATGCTTGGGGCTACTTCAATAGGAAAAAAACCACAGAGATAGAACTTGGAACTACCTTATTCTGTCAAGTTTGAAATAGCTAGCACAAACCGTGTTTCATTTAGATTTCCAACTACATGTATCCATATCGGAGAAAACAGAGTGAAACCCCAAAATGAAAATGGTTACTGCAAACGAACGGTTTAACCCAGACGAAGGAAATTTGGTGAGCCAAATGGGATTGGTGTACTGATCATTACCTGCAAGTATCATCAAGATTGGGTGAAAAAATGTTTGCTGAGATTTCAGGAAACTCGTAGTTTTTTGGAAGCTTGGCAACCCATTTCAATGAAAGTGAGTCTCTTCAGTCTATACTTGGGGCTACTTCCATAGGAAACAAACCATAGAGATAGATCTTGGAACTACTTTATTGTGCCAAGTTTCAAAGAGCTAGCACAAACCGTGTTTGATTTAGAGTTCCAACTACATGTATCCAATATAGGAGAAAACAGAGTGAAACCTAAAAATGAAAAAGGTTACTGCAAACGAACGGTTTAACCCAGAAGAACGAAATTTGGTGAGCCAAGTGGGATTGGTGTACTGATCATTACCTGCAAGTATCATCAAGATTGGGTGAAAAAATGTTTGCTGAGATTTCAGGAAACTCGTAGGTTTTTGGAAGCTTGGCAACCCCTTTCAATGAAAGTGAGTCTGGTCAGTCTATGCTTGGGGCTACTTCAATAGGAAACAAACCACAGAGATAGAACTTGGAACTACTTTATTGTGCCAAGTTTCAAAGAGCTAGCACAAACCGTGTTTGATTTAGAGTTCCAACTACATGTATCCAATATAGGAGAAAACAGAGTGAAACCTAAAAATGAAAACGGTTACTGCAAACGAACGGTTTAACCCAGAAGAACAAAATTTGGTGAGCCAAGTGGGATTGGTGTACTGATCATTACCTGCAAGTATCATCAAGATTTGGTGAAAAAATGTTTGCTGAGATTTCAGGAAACTCGTAGGTTTTTGGAAGCTTGGCAACCCCTTTCAATGAAAGTGAGTCTCGTCAGTCTATGCTTGGGGCTACTTCAATAGGAATCAAACCACAGAGATAGAACTTGGAACTACTTTATTCTGTGAAGTTTGAAATACCTAGCACAAACCGTGTTTCATTTAGATTTCCAACTACATGTATCCATATCGGAGAAAACAGAGTGAAACCCCAAAATGAAAATGGTTACTGCAAACGAACGGTTTAACCCAGACGAAGGAAATTTGGTGAGCCAAATGGGATTGGTGTACTGATCATTACCTGCAAGTATCATCAAGATTGGGTGAAAAAATGTTTGCTGAGATTTCAGGAAACTCGTAGTTTTTTGGAAGCTTGGCAACCCATTTCAATGAAAGTGAGTCTCTTCAGTCTATACTTGGGGCTACTTCCATAGGAAACAAACCATAGAGATAGATCTTGGAACTACTTTATTGTGCCAAGTTTCAAAGAGCTAGCACAAACCGTGTTTGATTTAGAGTTCCAACTACATGTATCCAATATAGGAGAAAACAGAGTGAAACCTAAAAATGAAAAAGGTTACTGCAAACGAACGGTTTAACCCAGAAGAACGAAATTTGGTGAGCCAAGTGGGATTGGTGTACTGATCATTACCTGCAAGTATCATCAAGATTGGGTGAAAAAATATTTGCTGAGATTTCAGGAAACTCGTAGGTTTTTGGAAGCTTGGCAACCCCTTTCAATGAAAGTGAGTCTGGTCAGTCTATGCTTGGGGCTACTTCAATAGGAAACAAACCACAGAGATAGAACTTGGAACTACTTTATTGTGCCAAGTTTCAAAGAGCTAGCACAAACCGTGTTTGATTTAGAGTTCCAACTACATGTATCCAATATAGAAGAAAACAGAGTGAAACCTAAAAATGTAAACGGTTACTGCAAACGAACGTTTTAACCCAGAAGAACAAAATTTGGTGAGCCAAGTGGGATTTGTGTACTGATCATTACCTGCAAGTATCATCAAGATTGGGTGAAAAAATGTTTGCTGAGATTTCAGGAAACTCGTAGTTTTTTGGAAACTTGGCAACCCCTTTCAATGAAAGTGAGTCTCTTCAGTCTATGCTTGGGGCTACTTCCATAGGAAACAAACCATAGAGATAGATCTTGGAACTACTTTATTGTGCCAAGTTTCAAAGAGCTAGCACAAACCGTGTTTGATTTAGAGTTCCAACTACATGTATCCAATATAGGAGAAAACAGAGTGAAACCTAAAAATGATAATGGTTACTGCAAACGAACGGTTTAACCCAGAAGAACGAAATTTGGTGAGCCAAGTGGGATTGGTGTACTGATCATTACCTGCAAGTATCATCAAGATTGGGTGAAAAAATGTTTGCTGAGATTTCAGGAAACTCGTAGGTTTTTGGAAGCTTGGCAACCCCTTTCAATGAAAGTGAGTCTCGTCAGTCTATGCTTGGGGCTACTTCAATAGGAAACAATCCACAGAGATAGAACTTGGAACTACTTTATTCTGTCAAGTTTGAAATAGCTAGCACAAACCGTGTTTCATTTAGATTTCCAACTACATGTATCCATATCGGAGAAAACAGAGTGAAACCCCAAAATGAAAACGGTTACTGCAAACGAACGGTTTAACCCAGAAGAAGGAAATTTGGTGAGCCAAGTGGGATTGGTGTACTGATCATTACCTGCAAGTATCATCAAGATTGGGTGAAAAAATGTTTGCTGAGATTTCAGGAAACTCGTAGTTTTTTGGAAGCTTGGCAACCCCTTTCAATGAAAGTGAGTCTCTTCAGTCTATGCTTGGGGCTACTTCCATTTGAAACAAACCATAGAGATAGATCTTGGAACTACTTTATTGTGCCAAGTTTCAAAGAGCTAGCACAAACCGTGTTTGATTTAGAGTTCCAACTACATGTATCCAATATAGGAGAAAACAGAGTGAAACCTAAAAATGAAAAAGGTTACTGCAATCGAACGGTTTAACCCAGAAGAACGAAATTTGGTGAGCCAAGTGGGATTGGTGTACTGATCATTACCTGCAAGTATCATCAAGATTGGGTGAAAAAATGTTTGCTGAGATTTCAGGAAACTCGTAGTTTTTGGAAGCTTGGCAACCCCTTTCAATGAAAGTGAGTCTCTTCAGTCTATGCTTGGGGCTACTTCCATAGGAAACAAAAGATATAGATAGATCTTGGAACTACTTTATTGTGCCAAGTTTCAAAGAGCTAGCACAAACCGTGTTTCATTTATATTTCCAACTACATGTATCCATATCGGAGAAAACAGAGTGAAACCCAAAAATGAAAACGGTTACTGCAAACGAACGCTTAAACCCAGAAGAACGAAATTTGGTGAGCCAAGTGGGATTGGTGTACTGATCATTACCTGCAAGTATCACCAAGATTGGGTGAAAAAATGTTTGCTGAGATTGCAGGAAACTCGTAGGTTTTTGGAAGCTTGGCATTCCCTTTCAATGAAAGTGAGTCTCATAAGTCTATGCTTGGGGCTACTTCAATAGGAAACAAACCACAGAGATAGAACTTGGAACTACTTTATTGTGCCAAGTTTCAAAGAGCTAGCACAAACCGTGTTTGATTTAGAGTTCCAACTACATGTATCCAATATAGGAGAAAACAGAGTGAAACCCCAAAATGAAAACGATTACTGCAAACGAACGGTTTAACCCAGAAGAACAAAATTTGGTGAGCCAAGTGGGATTGGTGTACTGATCATTACCTGCAAGTATCATCAAGATTGGGTGAAAAAATGTTTGCTGAGATTTCAGGAAACTCGTAGGTTTTTGGAAGCTTGGCAACCCCTTTCAATGAAAGTGAGTCTCGTCAGTCTATGCTTGGGGCTACTTCAATAGGAAACAAACCACAGAGATAGAACTTGGAACTACTTTATTCTGTCAAGTTTGAAATAGCTAGCACAAACCGTGTTTCATTTAGATTTCCAACTACATGTATCCATATCGGAGAAAACAGAGTGAAACCCCAAAATGAAAACGGTTACTGCAAACGAACGGTTTAACCCAGACGAAGGAAATTTGGTGAGCCAAATGGGATTGGTGTACTGATCATTACCTGCAAGTATCATCAAGATTGGGTTAAAAAATGTTTGCTGAGATTTCAGGAAACTCGTAGTTTTTTGGAAGCTTGGCAACCCCTTTCAATGAAAGTGAGTCTCTTCAGTCTATGCTTGGGGCTACTTCCATAGGAAACAAACCATAGAGATAGATCTTGGAACTACTTTATTGTGCCAAGTTTCAAAGAGCTAGCACAAACCATGTTTGATTTAGAGTTCCAACTACATGTATCCAATATAGGAGAAAACAGAGTGAAACCTAAAAATGAAAAAGGTTACTGCAAACTAACGGTTTAATCCAGAAGAACGAAATTTGGTGAGCCAAGTGGGATTGGTGTATTGATCATTACCTGCAAGTATCATCAAGATTGGGTGAAAAAATATTTGCTGAGATTTCAGGAAACTCGTAGGTTTTTGGAAGCTTAGCAACCCCTTTCAATGAAAGTGAGTCTCGTCAGTCTATGCTTGGGGCTACTTCAATAGGAAACAAACCACAGAGATAGAACTTGGAACTACTTTATTCTGTGAAGTTTGAAATAGCTAGCACAAACCGTGTTTCATTTAGATTTCCAACTACATGTATCCATATCGGAGAAAACAGAGTGAAACCCCAAAATGAAAACGGTTACTGCAAACGAACGGTTTAACCCAGACGAAGGAAATTTGGTGAGCCAAATGGGATTGGTGTACTGATCATTACCTGCAAGTATCATCAAGATTGGGTGAAAAAAATGTTTGCTGAGATTTCAGGAAACTCGTAGGTTTTTGGAATCTTGGCAACCCCTTTCAATGAAAGTGAGTCTGGTCAGTCTATGCTTGGGGCTACTTCAATAGGAAACAAACCACAGAGATAGAACTTGGAACTACTTTATTGTGCCAAGTTTCAAAGAGCTAGCACAAACCGTGTTTGATTTAGAGTTCCAACTACATGTATCCAATATAGAAGAAAACAGAGTGAAACCTAAAAATGTAAACGGTTACTGCAAACGAACGGTTTAACCCAGAAGAACAAAATTTGGTGAGCCAAGTGGGATTTGTGTACTGATCATTACCTGCAAGTATCATCAAGATTGGGTGAAAAAAATGTTTGCTGAGATTTCAGGAAACTCGTAGTTTTTTGGAAACTTGGCAACCCCTTTCAATGAAAGTGAGTCTCTTCAGTCTATGCTTGGGGCTACTTCCATAGGAAACAAACCATAGAGATAGATCTTGGAACTACTTTATTGTGCCAAGTTTCAAAGAGCTAGCACAAACCGTGTTTGATTTAGAGTTCCAACTACATGTATCCAATATAGGAGAAAACAGAGTGAAACCTAAAAATGATAAAGGTTACTGCAAACGAACGGTTTAACCCAGAAGAACGAAATTTGGTGAGCCAAGTGGGATTGGTGTACTGATCATTACCTGCAAGTATCATCAAGATTGGGTGAAAAAATGTTTGCTGAGATTTCAGGAAACTCGTAGGTTTTTGGAAGCTTGGCAACCCCTTTCAATGAAAGTGAGTCTCGTCAGTCTATGCTTGGGGCTACTTCAATAGGAAACAATCCACAGAGATAGAACTTGGAACTACTTTATTCTGTCAAGTTTGAAATAGCTAGCACAAACCGTGTTTCATTTAGATTTCCAACTACATGTATCCATATCGGAGAAAACAGAGTGAAACCCCAAAATGAAAACGGTTACTGCAAACGAACGGTTTAACCCAGAAGAAGGAAATTTGGTGATCCAAGTGGGATTGGTGTACTGATCATTACCTGCAAGTATCATCAAGATTGGGTGAAAAAATATTTGCTGAGATTTCAGGAAACTCGTAGTTTTTTGGAAGCTTGGCAACCCCTTTCAATGAAAGTGAGTCTCTTCAGTCTATGCTTGGGGCTACTTCCATTTGAAACAAACCATAGAGATAGATCTTGGAACTACTTTATTGTGCCAAGTTTCAAAGAGCTAGCACAAACCGTGTTTGATTTAGAGTTCCAACTACATGTATCCAATATAGGAGAAAACAGAGTGAAACCTAAAAATGAAAAAGGTTACTGCAAACGAACGGTTTATCCCAGAAGAACGAAATTTGGTGAGCCAAGTGGGATTGGTGTACTGATCATTACCTGCAAGTATCATCAAGATTGGGTGAAAAAATGTTTGCTGAGATTTCAGGAAACTCGTAGTTTTTGGAAGCTTGGCAACCCCTTTCAATGAAAGTGAGTCTCTTCAGTCTATGCTTGGGGCTACTTCCATAGGAAACAAAAGATATAGATAGATCTTGGAACTACTTTATTGTGCCAAGTTTCAAAGAGCTAGCACAAACCGTGTTTCATTTATATTTCCAACTACATGTATCCATATCGGAGAAAACAGAGTGAAACCCAAAAATGAAAACGGTTACTGCAAACGAACGCTTAAACCCAGAAGAACGAAATTTGGTGAGCCAAGTGGGATTGGTGTACTGATCATTACCTGCAAGTATCACCAAGATTGGGTGAAAAAATGTTTGCTGAGATTGCAGGAAACTCGTAGTTTTTTGGAAGCTTGGCAACCCCTTTCAATGAAAGTGAGTCTCGTCAGTCTATGCTTGGGGCTACTTCAATAGGAAACAAACCACAGAGATAGAACTTGGAACTACTTTATTGTGCAAAGTTTCAAAGAGCTAGCACAAACCGTGTTTGATTTAGAGTTCCAACTACATGTATCCAGTATAGGAGAAAACAGAGTGAAACCTAAAAATGAAAACAGTTACTGCAAACGAACGGTTTAACCCAGAAGAACAAAGTTTGGTGAGCCAAGTGGGATTGGTGTACTGATCATTACCTGCAAGTATCATCAAGATTGGGTGAAAAAATGTTTGCTGAGATTTCAGGAAACTCGTAGGTTTTTGGAAGCTTGGCAACCCCTTTAAATGAAAGTGAGTCTCGTCAGTCTATGCTTGGGGCTACTTCAATAGGAAACAAACCACAGAGATAGAACTTGGAACTACTTTATTCTGTGAAGTTTGAAATAGCTAGCACAAACCGTGTTTCATTTAGATTTCCAACTACATGTATCCATATCGGAGAAAACAGAGTGAAACCCCAAAATGAAAACGGTTACTGCAAATGAACGGTTTAACCCAGACGAAGGAAATTTGGTGAGCCAAATGGGATTGGTGTACTGATCATTACCTGCAAGTATCATCAAGATTGGGTGAAAAAAATGTTTGCTGAGATTTCAGGAAACTCGTAGGTTTTTGGAATCTTGGCAACCCCTTTCAATGAAAGTGAGTCTGGTCAGTCTATGCTTGGGGCTACTTCAATAGGAAACAAACCACAGAGATAGAACTTGGAACTACTTTATTGTGCCAAGTTTCAAAGAGCTAGCACAAACCGTGTTTGATTTAGAGTTCCAACTACATGTATCCAATATAGAAGAAAACAGAGTGAAACCTAAAAATGTAAACGGTTACTGCAAACGAACGGTTTAACCCAGAAGAACAAAATTTGGTGAGCCAAGTGGGATTTGTGTACTGATCATTACCTGCAAGTATCATCAAGATTGGGTGAAAAAATGTTTGCTGAGATTTCAGGAAACTCGTAGTTTTTTGGAAACTTGGCAACCCCTTTCAATGAAAGTGAGTCTCTTCAGTCTATGCTTGGGGCTACTTCCATAGGAAACAAACCATAGAGATAGATCTTGGAACTACTTTATTGTGCCAAGTTTCAAAGAGCTAGCACAAACCGTGTTTGATTTAGAGTTCCAACTACATGTATCCAATATAGGAGAAAACAGAGTGAAACCTAAAAATGATAAAGGTTACTGCAAACGAACGGATTAACCCAGAAGAACGAAATTTGGTGAGCCAAGTGGGATTGGTGTACTGATCATTACCTGCAAGTATCATCAAGATTGGGTGAAAAAATGTTTGCTGAGATTTCAGGAAACTCGTAGGTTTTTGGAAGCTTGGCAACCCCTTTCAATGAAAGTGAGTCTCGTCAGTCTATGTTTGGGGCTACTTCAATAGGAAACAATCCACAGAGATAGAACTTGGAACTACTTTATTCTGTCAAGTTTGAAATAGCTAGCACAAACCGTGTTTCATTTAGATTTCCAACTACATGTATCCATATCGGAGAAAACAGAGTGAAACCCCAAAATGAAAACGGTTACTGCAAACGAACGGTTTAACCCAGAAGAAGGAAATTTGGTGAGCCAAGTGGGATTGGTGTACTGATCATTACCTGCAAGTATCATCAAGATTGGGTGAAAAAATGTTTGCTGAGATTTCAGGAAACTCGTAGTTTTTTGGAAGCTTGGCAACCCCTTTCAATGAAAGTGAGTCTCTTCAGTCTATGCTTGGGGCTACTTCCATAGGAAACAAACCATAAAGATAGATCTTGGAACTACTTTATTGTGCCAAGTTTCAAAGAGCTAGCACAAACCGTGTTTGATTTAGAGTTCCAACTACATGTATCCAATATAGGAGAAAACAGAGTGAAACCTAAAAATGAAAAAGGTTACTGCAAACGAACGGTTTAACCCAGAAGAACAAAATTTGGTGAGCCAAGTGGGATTGGTGTACTGATCATTACCTGCAAGTATCATCAAGATTGGGTGAAAAAATGTTTGCTGAGATTTCAGGAAACTCGTAGGTTTTTGGAAGCTTGGCAACCCCTTTCAATGAAAGTGAGTCTCGTCAGTCTATGCTTGGGGCTACTTCAATAGGAAACAAACCACAGAGATAGAACTTGGAACTACTTTATTCTGTCAAGTTTGAAATAGCTAGCACAAACCGTGTTTCATTTAGATTTCCAACTACATGTATCCATATCGGAGAAAACAGAGTGAAACCCCAAAATGAAAACGGTTACTGCAAACGAACGGTTTAACCCAGACGAAGGAAATTTGGTGAGCCAAATGGGATTGGTGTACTGATCATTACCTGCAAGTATCATCAAGATTGGGTGAAAAAATGTTTGCTGAGATTTCAGGAAACTCGTAGTTTTTTGGAAGCTTGGCAACCCCTTTCAATGAAAGTGAGTCTCTTCAGTCTATGCTTGGGGCTACTTCCATAGGAAACAAACCATAGAGATAGATCTTGGAACTACTTTATTGTGCCAAGTTTCAAAGAGCTAGCACAAACCGTGTTTGATTTAGAGTTCCAACTAAATGTATCCAATATAGGAGAAAACAGAGTGAAACCTAAAAATGAAAAAGGTTACTGTAAACGAACTTTTTAACCCAGAAGAACGAAATTTGGTGAGCCAAGTGGGATTGGTGTATTGATCATTACCTGCAAGTATCATCAAGATTGGGTGAAAAAATATTTGCTGAGATTTCAGGAAACTCGTAGGTTTTTGGAAGATTGGCAACCCCTTTCAATGAAAGTGAGTCTCGTCAGTCTATGCTTGGGGCTACTTCAATAGGAAACAAACCACAGAGATAGAACTTGGAACTACTTTATTGTGCAAAGTTTCAAAGAGCTAGCACAAACCGTGTTTGATTTAGAGTTCCAACTACATGTATCCAGTATAGGAGAAAACAGAGTGAAACCTAAAAATGAAAACGGTTACTGCAAACGAACGGTTTAACCCAGAAGAACAAAGTTTGGTGAGCCAAGTGGGATTGGTGTACTGATCATTACCTGCAAGTATCATCAAGATTGGGTGAAAAAATGTTTGCTGAGATTTCAGGAAACTCGTAGGTTTTTGGAAGCTTGGCAACCCTTTAAATGAAAGTGAGTCTCGTCAGTCTATGCTTGGGGCTACTTCCATAGGAAACAAACCATAGAGATAGATCTTGGAACTACTTTATTGTGCCAAGTTTCAAAGAGCTAGCACAAACCGTGTTTGATTTAGAGTTCCAACTACATGTATCCAATATAGGAGAAAACAGAGTGAAACCTAAAAATGATAATGGTTACTGCAAACGAACGGTTTAACCCAGAAGAACGAAATTTGGTGAGCCAAGTGGGATTGGTGTAC
Organism: Urocitellus parryii; assembly: GCF_045843805.1. NCBI lineage: Eukaryota > Metazoa > Chordata > Mammalia > Rodentia > Sciuridae > Urocitellus > Urocitellus parryii. The sequence continues at coordinate 36,891 of NW_027551960.1, read as the reverse complement.
TGATCATTACCTGCAAGTATCATCAAGATTGGGTGAAAAAATGTTTGCTGAGATTTCAGGAAACTCGTAGGTTTTTGGAAGCTTGGCAACCCCTTTCAATGAAAGTGAGTCTCGTCAGTCTATGCTTGGGGCTACTTCAATAGGAAACAATCCACAGAGATAGAACTTGGAACTACTTTATTCTGTCAAGTTTGAAATAGCTAGCACAAACCGTGTTTCATTTAGATTTCCAACTACATGTATCCATATCGGAGAAAACAGAGTGAAACCCCAAAATGAAAACGGTTACTGCAAACGAACGGTTTAACCCAGAAGAAGGAAATTTGGTGAGCCAAGTGGGATTGGTGTACTGATCATTACCTGCAAGTATCATCAAGATTGGGTGAAAAAATGTTTGCTGAGATTTCAGGAAACTCGTAGTTTTTTGGAAGCTTGGCAACCCCTTTCAATGAAAGTGAGTCTCTTCAGTCTATGCTTGGGGCTACTTCCATTTGAAACAAACCATAGAGATAGATCTTGGAACTACTTTATTGTGCCAAGTTTCAAAGAGCTAGCACAAACCGTGTTTGATTTAGAGTTCCAACTACATGTATCCAATATAGGAGAAAACAGAGTGAAACCTAAAAATGAAAAAGGTTACTGCAATCGAACGGTTTAACCCAGAAGAACGAAATTTGGTGAGCCAAGTGGGATTGGTGTACTGATCATTACCTGCAAGTATCATCAAGATTGGGTGAAAAAATGTTTGCTGAAATTTCAGGAAACTCGTAGTTTTTGGAAGCTTGGCAACCCCTTTCAATGAAAGTGAGTCTCTTCAGTCTATGCTTGGGGCTACTTCCATAGGAAACAAAAGATATAGATAGATCTTGGAACTACTTTATTGTGCCAAGTTTCAAAGAGCTAGCACAAACCGTGTTTCATTTATATTTCCAACTACATGTATCCATATCGGAGAAAACAGAGTGAAACCCAAAAATGAAAACGGTTACTGCAAACGAACGCTTAAACCCAGAAGAACGAAATTTGGTGAGCCAAGTGGGATTGGTGTACTGATCATTACCTGCAAGTATCACCAAGATTGGGTGAAAAAATGTTTGCTGAGATTGCAGGAAACTCGTAGGTTTTTGGAAGCTTGGCATTCCCTTTCAATGAAAGTGAGTCTCATAAGTCTATGCTTGGGGCTACTTCAATAGGAAACAAACCACAGAGATAGAACTTGGAACTACTTTATTGTGCCAAGTTTCAAAGAGCTAGCACAAACCGTGTTTGATTTAGAGTTCCAACTACATGTATCCAATATAGGAGAAAACAGAGTGAAACCCCAAAATGAAAACGATTACTGCAAACGAACGGTTTAACCCAGAAGAACAAAATTTGGTGAGCCAAGTGGGATTGGTGTACTGATCATTACCTGCAAGTATCATCAAGATTGGGTGAAAAAATGTTTGCTGAGATTTCAGGAAACTCGTAGGTTTTTGGAAGCTTGGCAACCCCTTTCAATGAAAGTGAGTCTCGTCAGTCTATGCTTGGGGCTACTTCAATAGGAAACAAACCACAGAGATAGAACTTGGAACTACTTTATTCTGTCAAGTTTGAAATAGCTAGCACAAACCGTGTTTCATTTAGATTTCCAACTACATGTATCCATATCGGAGAAAACAGAGTGAAACCCCAAAATGAAAACGGTTACTGCAAACGAACGGTTTAACCCAGACGAAGGAAATTTGGTGAGCCAAATGGGATTGGTGTACTGATCATTACCTGCAAGTATCATCAAGATTGGGTTAAAAAATATTTGCTGAGATTTCAGGAAACTCGTAGTTTTTTGGAAGCTTGGCAACCCCTTTCAATGAAAGTGAGTCTCTTCAGTCTATGCTTGGGGCTACTTCCATAGGAAACAAACCATAGAGATAGATCTTGGAACTACTTTATTGTGCCAAGTTTCAAAGAGCTAGCACAAACCATGTTTGATTTAGAGTTCCAACTACATGTATCCAATATAGGAGAAAACAGAGTGAAACCTAAAAATGAAAAAGGTTACTGCAAACTAACGGTTTAATCCAGAAGAACGAAATTTGGTGAGCCAAGTGGGATTGGTGTATTGATCATTACCTGCAAGTATCATCAAGATTGGGTGAAAAAATATTTGCTGAGATTTCAGGAAACTCGTAGGTTTTTGGAAGCTTAGCAACCCCTTTCAATGAAAGTGAGTCTCGTCAGTCTATGCTTGGGGCTACTTCAATAGGAAACAAACCACAGAGATAGAACTTGGAACTACTTTATTCTGTGAAGTTTGAAATAGCTAGCACAAACCGTGTTTCATTTAGATTTCCAACTACATGTATCCATATCGGAGAAAACAGAGTGAAACCCCAAAATGAAAACGGTTACTGCAAACGAACGGTTTAACCCAGACGAAGGAAATTTGGTGAGCCAAATGGGATTGGTGTACTGATCATTACCTGCAAGTATCATCAAGATTGGGTGAAAAAATGTTTGCTGAGATTTCAGGAAACTCGTAGGTTTTTGGAATCTTGGCAACCCCTTTCAATGAAAGTGAGTCTGGTCAGTCTATGCTTGGGGCTACTTCAATAGGAAACAAACCACAGAGATAGAACTTGGAACTACTTTATTGTGCCAAGTTTCAAAGAGCTAGCACAAACCGTGTTTGATTTAGAGTTCCAACTACATGTATCCAATATAGAAGAAAACAGAGTGAAACCTAAAAATGTAAACGGTTACTGCAAACGAACGGTTTAACCCAGAAGAACAAAATTTGGTGAGCCAAGTGGGATTTGTGTACTGATCATTACCTGCAAGTATCATCAAGATTGGGTGAAAAAATGTTTGCTGAGATTTCAGGAAACTCGTAGTTTTTTGGAAACTTGGCAACCCCTTTCAATGAAAGTGAGTCTCTTCAGTCTATGCTTGGGGCTACTTCCATAGGAAACAAACCATAGAGATAGATCTTGGAACTACTTTATTGTGCCAAGTTTCAAAGAGCTAGCACAAACCGTGTTTGATTTAGAGTTCCAACTACATGTATCCAATATAGGAGAAAACAGAGTGAAACCTAAAAATGATAAAGGTTACTGCAAACGAACGGTTTAACCCAGAAGAACGAAATTTGGTGAGCCAAGTGGGATTGGTGTACTGATCATTACCTGCAAGTATCATCAAGATTGGGTGAAAAAATGTTTGCTGAGATTTCAGGAAACTCGTAGGTTTTTGGAAGCTTGGCAACCCCTTTCAATGAAAGTGAGTCTCGTCAGTCTATGCTTGGGGCTACTTCAATAGGAAACAATCCACAGAGATAGAACTTGGAACTACTTTATTCTGTCAAGTTTGAAATAGCTAGCACAAACCGTGTTTCATTTAGATTTCCAACTACATGTATCCATATCGGAGAAAACAGAGTGAAACCCCAAAATGAAAACGGTTACTGCAAACGAACGGTTTAACCCAGAAGAAGGAAATTTGGTGATCCAAGTGGGATTGGTGTACTGATCATTACCTGCAAGTATCATCAAGATTGGGTGAAAAAATATTTGCTGAGATTTCAGGAAACTCGTAGTTTTTTGGAAGCTTGGCAACCCCTTTCAATGAAAGTGAGTCTCTTCAGTCTATGCTTGGGGCTACTTCCATTTGAAACAAACCATAGAGATAGATCTTGGAACTACTTTATTGTGCCAAGTTTCAAAGAGCTAGCACAAACCGTGTTTGATTTAGAGTTCCAACTACATGTATCCAATATAGGAGAAAACAGAGTGAAACCTAAAAATGAAAAAGGTTACTGCAAACGAACGGTTTAACCCAGAAGAACGAAATTTGGTGAGCCAAGTGGGATTGGTGTACTGATCATTACCTGCAAGTATCATCAAGATTGGGTGAAAAAATGTTTGCTGAGATTTCAGGAAACTCGTAGTTTTTGGAAGCTTGGCAACCCCTTTCAATGAAAGTGAGTCTCTTCAGTCTATGCTTGGGGCTACTTCCATAGGAAACAAAAGATATAGATAGATCTTGGAACTACTTTATTCTGCCAAGTTTCAAAGAGCTAGCACAAACCGTGTTTCATTTATATTTCCAACTACATGTATCCATATCGGAGAAAACAGAGTGAAACCCAAAAATGAAAACGGTTACTGCAAACGAACGCTTAAACCCAGAAGAACGAAATTTGGTGAGCCAAGTGGGATTGGTGTACTGATCATTACCTGCAAGTATCACCAAGATTGGGTGAAAAAATGTTTGCTGAGATTGCAGGAAACTCGTAGTTTTTTGGAAGCTTGGCAACCCCTTTCAATGAAAGTGAGTCTCGTCAGTCTATGCTTGGGGCTACTTCAATAGGAAACAAACCACACAGATAGAACTTGGAACTACTTTATTGTGCAAAGTTTCAAAGAGCTAGCACAAACCGTGTTTGATTTAGAGTTCCAACTACATGTATCCAGTATAGGAGAAAACAGAGTGAAACCTAAAAATGAAAACGGTTACTGCAAACGAACGGTTTAACCCAGAAGAACAAAGTTTGGTGAGCCAAGTGGGATTGGTGTACTGATCATTACCTGCAAGTATCATCAAGATTGGGTGAAAAAATGTTTGCTGAGATTTCAGGAAACTCGTAGGTTTTTGGAAGCTTGGCAACCCCTTTAAATGAAAGTGAGTCTCGTCAGTCTATGCTTGGGGCTACTTCAATAGGAAACAAACCACAGAGATAGAACTTGGAACTACTTTATTCTGTGAAGTTTGAAATAGCTAGCACAAACCGTGTTTCATTTAGATTTCCAACTACATGTATCCATATCGGAGAAAACAGAGTGAAACCCCAAAATGAAAACGGTTACTGCAAACGAACGGTTTAACCCAGACGAAGGAAATTTGGTGAGCCAAATGGGATTGGTGTACTGATCATTACCTGCAAGTATCATCAAGATTGGGTGAAAAAAATGTTTGCTGAGATTTCAGGAAACTCGTAGGTTTTTGGAATCTTGGCAACCCCTTTCAATGAAAGTGAGTCTGGTCAGTCTATGCTTGGGGCTACTTCAATAGGAAACAAACCACAGAGATAGAACTTGGAACTACTTTATTGTGCCAAGTTTCAAAGAGCTAGCACAAACCGTGTTTGATTTAGAGTTCCAACTACATGTATCCAATATAGAAGAAAACAGAGTGAAACCTAAAAATGTAAACGGTTACTGCAAACGAACGGTTTAACCCAGAAGAACGAAATTTGGTGAGCCAAGTGGGATTTGTGTACTGATCATTACCTGCAAGTATCATCAAGATTGGGTGAAAAAATGTTTGCTGAGATTTCAGGAAACTCGTAGTTTTTTGGAAACTTGGCAACCCCTTTCAATGAAAGTGAGTCTCTTCAGTCTATGCTTGGGGTTACTTCCATAGGAAACAAACCATAGAGATAGATCTTGGAACTACTTTATTGTGCCAAGTTTCAAAGAGCTAGCACAAACCGTGTTTGATTTAGAGTTCCAACTACATGTATCCAATATAGGAGAAAACAGAGTGAAACCTAAAAATGATAAAGGTTACTGCAAACGAACGGATTAACCCAGAAGAACGAAATTTGGTGAGCCAAGTGGGATTGGTGTACTGATCATTACCTGCAAGTATCATCAAGATTGGGTGAAAAAATGTTTGCTGAGATTTCAGGAAACTCGTAGGTTTTTGGAAGCTTGGCAACCCCTTTCAATGAAAGTGAGTCTCGTCAGTCTATGTTTGGGGCTACTTCAATAGGAAACAATCCACAGAGATACAACTTGGAACTACTTTATTCTGTCAAGTTTGAAATAGCTAGCACAAACCGTGTTTCATTTAGATTTCCAACTACATGTATCCATATCGGAGAAAACAGAGTGAAACCCCAAAATGAAAACGGTTACTGCAAACGAACGGTTTAACCCAGAAGAAGGAAATTTGGTGAGCCAAGTGGGATTGGTGTACTGATCATTACCTGCAAGTATCATCAAGATTGGGTGAAAAAATGTTTGCTGAGATTTCAGGAAACTCGTAGTTTTTTGGAAGCTTGGCAACCCCTTTCAATGAAAGTGAGTCTCGTCAGTCTATGCTTGGGGATACTTCCATAGGAAACAAGCCATAAAGATAGATCTTGGAACTACTTTATTGTGCCAAGTTTCAAAGAGCTAGCACAAACCGTGTTTGATTTAGAGTTCCAACTACATGTATCCAATATAGGAGAAAACAGAGTGAAACCTAAAAATGAAAAAGGTTACTGCAAACGAACGGTTTAACCCAGAAGAACAAAATTTGGTGAGCCAAGTGGGATTGGTGTACTGATCATTACCTGCAAGTATCATCAAGATTGGGTGAAAAAATGTTTGCTGAGATTTCAGGAAACTCGTAGGTTTTTGGAAGCTTGGCAACCCCTTTCAATGAAAGTGAGTCTCGTCAGTCTATGCTTGGGGCTACTTCAATAGGAAACAAACCACAGAGATAGAACTTGGAACTACTTTATTCTGTCAAGTTTGAAATAGCTAGCACAAACCGTGTTTCATTTAGATTTCCAACTACATGTATCCATATCGGAGAAAACAGAGTGAAACCCCAAAATGAAAACGGTTACTGCAAACGAACGGTTTAACCCAGACGAAGGAAATTTGGTGAGCCAAATGGGATTGGTGTACTGATCATTACCTGCAAGTATCATCAAGATTGGGTGAAAAAATGTTTGCTGAGATTTCAGGAAACTCGTAGTTTTTTGGAAGCTTGGCAACCCCTTTCAATGAAAGTGAGTCTCTTCAGTCTATGCTTGGGGCTACTTCCATAGGAAACAAACCATAGAGATAGATCTTGGAACTACTTTATTGTGCCAAGTTTCAAAGAGCTAGCACAAACCGTGTTTGATTTAGAGTTCCAACTACATGTATCCAATATAGGAGAAAACAGAGTGAAACCTAAAAATGAAAAAGGTTACTGCAAACGAACTTTTTAACCCAGAAGAACGAAATTTGGTGAGCCAAGTGGGATTGGTGTATTGATCATTACCTGCAAGTATCATCAAGATTGGGTGAAAAAATATTTGCTGAGATTTCAGGAAACTCGTAGTTTTTTGGAAGCTTGGCAACCCCTTTCAATGAAAGTGAGTCTCTTCAGTCTATGCTTGGGGCTACTTCAATAGGAAACAAACCACAGAGATAGAACTTGGAACTACTTTATTGTGCCAAGTTTCAAAGAGCTAGCACAAACCATGTTTGATTTAGAGTTCCAACTACATGTATCCAATATAGGAGAAAACAGAGTGAAACCTAAAAATGAAAAAGGTTACTGCAAACTAACGGTTTAATCCAGAAGAACGAAATTTGGTGAGCCAAGTGGGATTGGTGTATTGATCATTACCTGCAAGTATCATCAAGATTGGGTGAAAAAATATTTGCTGAGATTTCAGGAAACTCGTAGGTTTTTGGAAGCTTAGCAACCCCTTTCAATGAAAGTGAGTCTCGTCAGTCTATGCTTGGGGCTACTTCAATAGGAAACAAACCACAGAGATAGAACTTGGAACTACTTTATTCTGTGAAGTTTGAAATAGCTAGCACAAACCGTGTTTCATTTAGATTTCCAACTACATGTATCCATATCGGAGAAAACAGAGTGAAACCCCAAAATGAAAACGGTTACTGCAAACGAACGGTTTAACCCAGACGAAGGAAATTTGGTGAGCCAAATGGGATTGGTGTACTGATCATTACCTGCAAGTATCATCAAGATTGGGTGAAAAAAATGTTTGCTGAGATTTCAGGAAACTCGTAGGTTTTTGGAATCTTGGCAACCCCTTTCAATGAAAGTGAGTCTGGTCAGTCTATGCTTGGGGCTACTTCAATAGGAAACAAACCACAGAGATAGAACTTGGAACTACTTTATTGTGCCAAGTTTCAAAGAGCTAGCACAAACCGTGTTTTATTTAGAGTTCCAACTACATGTATCCAATATAGAAGAAAACAGAGTGAAACCTAAAAATGTAAACGGTTACTGCAAACGAACGGTTTAACCCAGAAGAACAAAATTTGGTGAGCCAAGTGGGATTTGTGTACTGATCATTACCTGCAAGTATCATCAAGATTGGGTGAAAAAATGTTTGCTGAGATTTCAGGAAACTCGTAGTTTTTTGGAAACTTGGCAACCCCTTTCAATGAAAGTGAGTCTCTTCAGTCTATGCTTGGGGCTACTTCCATAGGAAACAAACCATAGAGATAGATCTTGGAACTACTTTATTGTGCCAAGTTTCAAAGAGCTAGCACAAACCGTGTTTGATTTAGAGTTCCAACTACATGTATCCAGTATAGGAGAAAACAGAGTGAAACCTAAAAATGATAAAGGTTACTGCAAACGAACGGTTTAACCCAGAAGAACGAAATTTGGTGAGCCAAGTGGGATTGGTGTACTGATCATTACCTGCAAGTATCATCAAGATTGGGTGAAAAAATGTTTGCTGAGATTTCAGGAAACTCGTAGGTTTTTGGAAGCTTGGCAACCCCTTTCAATGAAAGTGAGTCTCGTCAGTCTATGCTTGGGGCTACTTCAATAGGAAACAATCCACAGAGATAGAACTTGGAACTACTTTATTCTGTCAAGTTTGAAATAGCTAGCACAAACCGTGTTTCATTTAGATTTCCAACTACATGTATCCATATCGGAGAAAACAGAGTGAAACCCCAAAATGAAAACGGTTACTGCAAACGAACGGTTTAACCCAGAAGAAGGAAATTTGGTGATCCAAGTGGGATTGGTGTACTGATCATTACCTGCAAGTATCATCAAGATTGGGTGAAAAAATATTTGCTGAGATTTCAGGAAACTCGTAGTTTTTTGGAAGCTTGGCAACCCCTTTCAATGAAAGTGAGTCTCTTCAGTCTATGCTTGGGGCTACTTCCATTTGAAACAAACCATAGAGATAGATCTTGGAACTACTTTATTGTGCCAAGTTTCAAAGAGCTAGCACAAACCGTGTTTGATTTAGAGTTCCAACTACATGTATCCAATATAGGAGAAAACAGAGTGAAACCTAAAAATGAAAAAGGTTACTGCAAACGAACGGTTTATCCCAGAAGAACGAAATTTGGTGAGCCAAGTGGGATTGGTGTACTGATCATTACCTGCAAGTATCATCAAGATTGGGTGAAAAAATGTTTGCTGAGATTTCAGGAAACTCGTAGTTTTTGGAAGCTTGGCAACCCCTTTCAATGAAAGTGAGTCTCTTCAGTCTATGCTTGGGGCTACTTCCATAGGAAACAAAAGATATAGATAGATCTTGGAACTACTTTATTGTGCCAAGTTTCAAAGAGCTAGCACAAACCGTGTTTCATTTATATTTCCAACTACAAGTATCCATATCGGAGAAAACAGAGTGAAACCCAAAAATGAAAACGGTTACTGCAAACGAACGCTTAAACCCAGAAGAACGAAATTTGGTGAGCCAAGTGGGATTGGTGTACTGATCATTACCTGCAAGTATCATCAAGATTTGGTGAAAAAATGTTTGCTGAGATTGCAGGAAACTCGTAGGTTTTTGGAAGCTTGGCAACCCCTTTCAATGAAAGTGAGTCTCGTCAGTCTATGCTTGGGGCTACTTCAATAGGAAACAATCCACAGAGATAGAACTTGGAACTACTTTATTCTGTCAAGTTTGAAATAGCTAGCACAAACCGTGTTTCATTTAGATTTCCAACTACATGTATCCATATCGGAGAAAACAGAGTGAAACCCCAAAATGAAAACGGTTACTGCAAACGAACGGTTTAACCCAGACGAAGGAAATTTGGTGAGCCAAATGGGATTGGTGTACTGATCATTACCTGCAAGTATCATCAAGATTGGGTGAAAAAAATGTTTGCTGAGATTTCAGGAAACTCGTAGGTTTTTGGAATCTTGGCAACCCCTTTCAATGAAAGTGAGTCTGGTCAGTCTATGCTTGGGGCTACTTCAATAGGAAACAAACCACAGAGATAGAACTTGGAACTACTTTATTGTGCCAAGTTTCAAAGAGCTAGCACAAACCGTGTTTGATTTAGAGTTCCAACTACATGTATCCAATATAGAAGAAAACAGAGTGAAACCTAAAAATGTAAACGGTTACTGCAAACGAACGGTTTAACCCAGAAGAACAAAATTTGGTGAGCCAAGTGGGATTTGTGTACTGATCATTACCTGCAAGTATCATCAAGATTGGGTGAAAAAATGTTTGCTGAGATTTCAGGAAACTCGTAGTTTTTTGGAAACTTGGCAACCCCTTTCAATGAAAGTGAGTCTCTTCAGTCTATGCTTGGGGCTACTTCCATAGGAAACAAACCATAGAGATAGATCTTGGAACTACTTTATTGTGCCAAGTTTCAAAGAGCTAGCACAAACCGTGTTTGATTTAGAGTTCCAACTACATGTATCCAGTATAGGAGAAAACAGAGTGAAACCTAAAAATGATAAAGGTTACTGCAAACGAACGGTTTAACCCAGAAGAACGAAATTTGGTGAGCCAAGTGGGATTGGTGTACTGATCATTACCTGCAAGTATCATCAAGATTGGGTGAAAAAATGTTTGCTGAGATTTCAGGAAACTCGTAGGTTTTTGGAAGCTTGGCAACCCCTTTCAATGAAAGTGAGTCTCGTCAGTCTATGCTTGGGGCTACTTCAATAGGAAACAATCCACAGAGATAGAACTTGGAACTACTTTATTCTGTCAAGTTTGAAATAGCTAGCACAAACCGTGTTTCATTTAGATTTCCAACTACATGTATCCATATCGGAGAAAACAGAGTGAAACCCCAAAATGAAAACGGTTACTGCAAACGAACGGTTTAACCCAGAAGAAGGAAATTTGGTGATCCAAGTGGGATTGGTGTACTGATCATTACCTGCAAGTATCATCAAGATTGGGTGAAAAAATATTTGCTGAGATTTCAGGAAACTCGTAGTTTTTTGGAAGCTTGGCAACCCCTTTCAATGAAAGTGAGTCTCTTCAGTCTATGCTTGGGGCTACTTCCATTTGAAACAAACCATAGAGATAGATCTTGGAACTACTTTATTGTGCCAAGTTTCAAAGAGCTAGCACAAACCGTGTTTGATTTAGAGTTCCAACTACATGTATCCAATATAGGAGAAAACAGAGTGAAACCTAAAAATGAAAAAGGTTACTGCAAACGAACGGTTTATCCCAGAAGAACGAAATTTGGTGAGCCAAGTGGGATTGGTGTACTGATCATTACCTGCAAGTATCATCAAGATTGGGTGAAAAAATGTTTGCTGAGATTTCAGGAAACTCGTAGTTTTTGGAAGCTTGGCAACCCCTTTCAATGAAAGTGAGTCTCTTCAGTCTATGCTTGGGGCTACTTCCATAGGAAACAAAAGATATAGATAGATCTTGGAACTACTTTATTGTGCCAAGTTTCAAAGAGCTAGCACAAACCGTGTTTCATTTATATTTCCAACTACATGTATCCATATCGGAGAAAACAGAGTGAAACCCAAAAATGAAAACGGTTACTGCAAACGAACGCTTAAACCCAGAAGAACGAAATTTGGTGAGCCAAGTGGGATTGGTGTACTGATCATTACCTGCAAGTATCACCAAGATTGGGTGAAAAAATGTTTGCTGAGATTGCAGGAAACTCGTAGGTTTTTGGAAGCTTGGCATTCCCTTTCAATGAAAGTGAGTCTCATAAGTCTATGCTTGGGGCTACTTCAATAGGAAACAATCCACAGAGATAGAACTTGGAACTACTTTATTGTACCAAGTTTCAAAGAGCTAGCACAAACCGTGTTTGATTTAGAGTTCCAACTACATGTATCCAATATAGGAGAAAACAGAGTGAAACCCCAAAATGAAAACGGTTACTGCAAACGAACGGTTTAACCCAGAAGAACAAAATTTGGTGAGCCAAGTGGGATTGGTGTACTGATCATTACCTGCAAGTATCATCAAGATTGGGTGAAAAAATGTTTGCTGAGATTTCAGGAAACTCGTAGGTTTTTGGAAGCTTGGCAACCCCTTTCAATGAAAGTGAGTCTCGTCAGTCTATGCTTGGGGCTACTTCAATAGGAAACAAACCACAGAGATAGAACTTGGAACTACTTTATTCTGTCAAGTTTGAAATAGCTAGCACAAACCATGTTTCATTTAGATTTCCAACTACATGTATCCATATCGGAGAAAACAGAGTGAAACCCCAAAATGAAAACGGTTACTGCAAACGAACGGTTTAACCCAGACGAAGGAAATTTGGTGAGCCAAATGGGATTGGTGTACTGATCATTACCTGCAAGTATCATCAAGATTGGGTTAAAAAATGTTTGCTGAGATTTCAGGAAACTCGTAGTTTTTTGGAAGCTTGGCAACCCCTTTCAATGAAAGTGAGTCTCTTCAGTCTATGCTTGGGGCTACTTCCATAGGAAACAAACCATAGAGATAGATCTTGGAACTACTTTATTGTGCCAAGTTTCAAAGAGCTAGCACAAACCATGTTTGATTTAGAGTTCCAACTACATGTATCCAATATAGGAGAAAACAGAGTGAAACCTAAAAATGAAAAATGTTACTGCAAACGAACGGTTTAATCCAGAAGAACGAAATTTGGTGAGCCAAGTGGGATTGGTGTATTGATCATTACCTGCAAGTATAATCAAGATTGGGTGAAAAATATTTGCTGAGATTTCAGGAAACTCGTAGGTTTTTGGAAGCTTAGCAACCCCTTTCAATGAAAGTGAGTCTCGTCAGTCTATGCTTGGGGCTACTTCAATAGGAAACAAACCACAGAGATAGAACTTGGGAACTACTTTATTCTGTGAAGTTTGAAATAGCTAGCACAAACCGTGTTTCATTTAGATTTCCAACTACATGTATCCATATCGGAGAAAACAGAGTGAAACCCCAAAATGAAAACGGTTACTGCAAACGAACGGTTTAACCCAGACGAAGGAAATTTGGTGAGCCAAATGGGATTGGTGTACTGATCATTACCTGCAAGTATCATCAAGGATTGGGTGAAAAAAATGTTTGCTGAGATTTCAGGAAACTCGTAGGTTTTTGGAATCTTGGCAACCCCTTTCAATGAAAGTGAGTCTGGTCAGTCTATGCTTGGGGCTACTTCAATAGGAAACAAACCACAGAGATAGAACTTGGAACTACTTTATTGTGCCAAGTTTCAAAGAGCTAGCACAAACCGTGTTTGATTTAGAGTTCCAACTACATGTATCCAATATAGAAGAAAACAGAGTGAAACCTAAAAATGTAAACGGTTACTGCAAACGAACGGTTTAACCCAGAAGAACAAAATTTGGTGAGCCAAGTGGGATTTGTGTACTGATCATTACCTGCAAGTATCATCAAGATTGGGTGAAAAAATGTTTGCTGAGATTTCAGGAAACTCGTAGTTTTTTGGAAACTTGGCAACCCCTTTCAATGAAAGTGAGTCTCTTCAGTCTATGCTTGGGGCTACTTCCATAGGAAACAAACCATAGAGATAGATCTTGGAACTACTTTATTGTGCCAAGTTTCAAAGAGCTAGCACAAACCGTGTTTGATTTAGAGTTCCAACTACATGTATCCAATATAGGAGAAAACAGAGTGAAACCTAAAAATGATAAAGGTTACTGCAAACGAACGGTTTAACCCAGAAGAACGAAATTTGGTGAGCCAAGTGGATTGGTGTACTGATCATTACTGCAAGTATCATCAAGATTGGGTGAAAAAATGTTTGCTGAGATTTCAGGAAACTCGTAGGTTTTTGGAAGCTTGGCAACCCCTTTCAATGAAAGTGAGTCTCGTCAGTCTATGCTTGGGGCTACTTCAATAGGAAACAATCCACAGAGATAGAACTTGGAACTACTTTATTCTGTCAAGTTTGAAATAGCTAGCACAAACCGTGTTTCATTTAGATTTCCAACTACATGTATCCATATCGGAGAAAACAGAGTGAAACCCCAAAATGAAAACGGTTACTGCAAACGAACGGTTTAAACCCAGAAGAAGGAAATTTGGTGATCCAAGTGGGATTGGTGTACTGATCATTACCTGCAAGTATCATCAAGATTGGGTGAAAAAAATATTTGCTGAGATTTCAGGAAACTCGTAGTTTTTTGGAAGCTTGGCAACCCCTTTCAATGAAAGTGAGTCTCTTCAGTCTATGCTTGGGGCTACTTCCATTTGAAACAAACCATAGAGATAGATCTTGGAACTACTTTATTGTGCCAAGTTTCAAAGAGCTAGCACAAACCGTGTTTGATTTAGAGTTCCAACTACATGTATCCAATATAGGAGAAAACAGAGTGAAACCTAAAAATGAAAAAGGTTACTGCAAACGAACGGTTTAACCCAGAAGAACGAAATTTGGTGAGCCAAGTGGGATTGGTGTACTGATCATTACCTGCAAGTATCATCAAGATTGGGTGAAAAAAATGTTTGCTGAGATTTCAGGAAACTCGTAGTTTTTGGAAGCTTGGCAACCCCTTTCAATGAAAGTGAGTCTCTTCAGTCTATGCTTGGGGCTACTTCCATAGGAAACAAAAGATATAGATAGATCTTGGAACTACTTTATTGTGCCAAGTTTCAAAGAGCTAGCACAAACCGTGTTTGATTTAGAGTTCCAACTACATGTATCCAATATAGGAGAAAACAGAGTGAAACCCCAAAATGAAAACGATTACTGCAAACGAACGGTTTAACCCAGAAGAACAAAATTTGGTGAGCCAAGTGGATTGGTGTACTGATCATTACCTGCAAGTATCATCAAGATGGGTGAAAAAATGTTTGCTGAGATTTCAGGAAACTCGTAGGTTTTTGGAAGCTTGGCAACCCTTTCAATGAAAGTGAGTCTCGTCAGTCTATGCTTGGGGCTACTTCAATAGGAAACAAACCACAGAGATAGAACTTGGAACTACTTTATTCTGTCAAGTTTGAAATAGCTAGCACAAACCGTGTTTCATTGAGATTTCCAACTACATGTATCCATATCGGAGAAAACAGAGTGAAACCCCAAAATGAAAACGGTTACTGCAAACGAACGGTTTAACCCAGACGAAGGAAATTTGGTGAGCCAAATGGGAATTGTGTACTGATCATTACCTGCAAGTATCATCAAGATTGGGTGAAAAAATGTTTGCTGAGATTTCAGGAAACTCGTAGTTTTTTGGAAGCTTGGCAACCCCTTTCAATGAAAGTGAGTCTCTTCAGTCTATGCTTGGGGCTACTTCCATAGGAAACAAACCATAGAGATAGATCTTGGAACTACTTTATTGTGCCAAGTTTCAAAGAGCTAGCACAAACCATGTTTGATTTAGAGTTCCAACTACAACATGTATCCAATATAGGAGAAAACAGAGTGAAACCTAAAAATGAAAAAGGTTACTGCAAACGAACGGTTTAATCCAGAAGAACAGAAATTTGGTGAGCCAAGTGGGATTGGTGTATTGATCATTACCTGCAAGTATAATCAAGATTGGGTGAAAAAATATTTTGCTGAGATTTCAGGAAACTCGTAGGTTTTTGGAAGCTTAGCAACCCCTTTCAATGAAAGTGAGTCTCGTCAGTCTATGCTTGGGGCTACTTCAATAGGAAACAAACCACAGAGATAGAACTTGGAACTACTTTTATTCTGTGAAGTTTGAAATAGCTAGCACAAGCCGTGTTTCATTTAGATTTCCAACTACATGTATCCATATCGGAGAAAACAGAGTGAAACCCAAAATGAAAACGGTTACTGCAAACGAACGGTTTAACCCAGAAGAAGGAAATTTGGGTGAGCCAAATGGGATTGGTGTACTGATCATTACCTGCAAGTATCATCAAGATTGGGTGAAAAAAATGTTTGCTGTGATTTCAGGAAACTCGTAGGTTTTTGGAATCTTGGCAACCCCTTTCATGAAAGTGAGTCTGGTCAGTCTATGCTTGGGGCTACTTCAATAGGAAACAAACCACAGAGATAGAACTTGGAACTACTTTATTGTGCCAAGTTTCAAAGAGCTAGCACAAACCGTGTTTGATTTAGAGTTCCAACTACATGTATCCAATATAGGAGAAAACAGAGTGAAACCTAAAAATGAAAACGGTTACTGCAAACGAACGGTTTAACCCAGAAGAACAAAATTTGGTGAGCCAAGTGGGATTGGTGTACTGATCATTTCCTGCAAGTATCATCAAGATTGGGTGAAAAAATGTTTGCTGAGATTTCAGGAAACTCGTAGTTTTTTGAAGCTTGGCAACCCCTTTCAATGAAAGTGAGTCTCTTCAGTCTATGCTTGGGGCTACTTCCATAGGAAACAAACCATAGAGATAGATCTTGGAACTACTTTATTGTGCCAAGTTTCAAAGAGCTAGCACAAACCGTGTTTGATTTAGAGTTCCAACTACATGTATCCAATATAGGAGAAAACAGAGTGAAACTAAAAATGAAAAAGGTTACTGCAAACGAACGGTTTATCCCAGAAGAACGAAATTTGGTGAGCCAAGTGGGATTGGTGTACTGATCATTACCTGCAAGTATCATCAAGATTGGGTGAAAAAATGTTTGCTGAGATTTCAGGAAACTCGTAGTTTTTGGAAGCTTGGCAACCCCTTTCAATGAAAGTGAGTCTCTTCAGTCTATGCTTGGGGCTACTTCCATAGGAAACAAAAGATATAGATAGATCTTGGAACTACTTTATTGTGCCAAGTTTCAAAGAGCTAGCACAAACCGTGTTTCATTTATATTTCCAACTACATGTATCCATATCGGAGAAAACAGAGTGAAACCCAAAAATGAAAACGGTTACTGCAAAACGAACGCTTAAACCCAGAAGAACGAAATTTGGTGAGCCAAGTGGGATTGGTGTACTGATCATTACCTGCAAGTATCACCAAGATTTGGGTGAAAAAATGTTTGCTGAGATTGCAGGAAACTCGTAGGTTTTTGGAAGCTTGGCATTCCCTTTCAATGAAAGTGAGTCTCATAAGTCTATGCTTGGGGCTACTTCAATAGGAAACAATCCACAGAGATAGAACTTGGAACTACTTTATTGTACCAAGTTTCAAAGAGCTAGCACAAACCGTGTTTGATTTAGAGTTCCAACTACATGTATCCAATATAGGAGAAAACAGAGTGAAACCCCAAAATGAAAACGGTTACTGCAAACGAACGGTTTAACCCAGAAGAACAAAATTTGGTGAGCCAAGTGGGATTGGTGTACTGATCATTACCTGCAAGTATCATCAAGATTGGGTGAAAAAATGTTTGCTGAGATTTCAGGAAACTCGTAGGTTTTTGGAAGCTTGGCAACCCCTTTCAATGAAAGTGAGTCTCGTCAGTCTATGCTTGGGGCTACTTCAATAGGAAACAAACCACAGAGATAGAACTTGGAACTACTTTATTCTGTCAAGTTTGAAATAGCTAGCACAAACCATGTTTCATTTAGATTTCCAACTACATGTATCCATATCGGAGAAAACAGAGTGAAACCCCAAAATGAAAACGGTTACTGCAAACGAACGGTTTAACCCAGACGAAGGAAATTTGGTGAGCCAAATGGGATTGGTGTACTGATCATTACCTGCAAGTATCATCAAGATTGGGTTAAAAAATGTTTGCTGAGATTTCAGGAAACTCGTAGTTTTTTGGAAGCTTGGCAACCCCTTTCAATGAAAGTGAGTCTCTTCAGTCTATGCTTGGGGCTACTTCCATAGGAAACAAACCATAGAGATAGATCTTGGAACTACTTTATTGTGCCAAGTTTCAAAGAGCTAGCACAAACCATGTTTGATTTAGAGTTCCAACTACATGTATCCAATATAGGAGAAAACAGAGTGAAACCTAAAAATGAAAAATGTTACTGCAAACGAACGGTTTAATCCAGAAGAACGAAATTTGGTGAGCCAAGTGGGATTGGTGTATTGATCATTACCTGCAAGTATAATCAAGATTGGGTGAAAAAATATTTGCTGAGATTTCAGGAAACTCGTAGGTTTTTGGAAGCTTAGCAACCCCTTTCAATGAAAGTGAGTCTCGTCAGTCTATGCTTGGGGCTACTTCAATAGGAAACAAACCACAGAGATAGAACTTGGAACTACTTTATTCTGTGAAGTTTGAAATAGCTAGCACAAACCGTGTTTCATTTAGATTTCCAACTACATGTATCCATATCGGAGAAAACAGAGTGAAACCCCAAAATGAAAACGGTTACTGCAAACGAACGGTTTAACCCAGACGAAGGAAATTTGGTGAGCCAAATGGGATTGGTGTACTGATCATTACCTGCAAGTATCATCAAGATTGGGTGAAAAAAATGTTTGCTGAGATTTCAGGAAACTCGTAGGTTTTTGGAATCTTGGCAACCCCTTTCAATGAAAGTGAGTCTGGTCAGTCTATGCTTGGGGCTACTTCAATAGGAAACAAACCACAGAGATAGAACTTGGAACTACTTTATTGTGCCAAGTTTCAAAGAGCTAGCACAAACCGTGTTTGATTTAGAGTTCCAACTACATGTATCCAATATAGAAGAAAACAGAGTGAAACCTAAAAATGTAAACGGTTACTGCAAACGAACGGTTTAACCCAGAAGAACAAAATTTGGTGAGCCAAGTGGGATTTGTGTACTGATCATTACCTGCAAGTATCATCAAGATTGGGTGAAAAAATGTTTGCTGAGATTTCAGGAAACTCGTAGTTTTTTGGAAACTTGGCAACCCCTTTCAATGAAAGTGAGTCTCTTCAGTCTATGCTTGGGGCTACTTCCATAGGAAACAAACCATAGAGATAGATCTTGGAACTACTTTATTGTGCCAAGTTTCAAAGAGCTAGCACAAACCGTGTTTGATTTAGAGTTCCAACTACATGTATCCAATATAGGAGAAAACAGAGTGAAACCTAAAAATGATAAAGGTTACTGCAAACGAACGGTTTAACCCAGAAGAACGAAATTTGGTGAGCCAAGTGGGATTGGTGTACTGATCATTACCTGCAAGTATCATCAAGATTGGGTGAAAAAATGTTTGCTGAGATTTCAGGAAACTCGTAGGTTTTTGGAAGCTTGGCAACCCCTTTCAATGAAAGTGAGTCTCGTCAGTCTATGCTTGGGGCTACTTCAATAGGAAACAATCCACAGAGATAGAACTTGGAACTACTTTATTCTGTCAAGTTTGAAATAGCTAGCACAAACCGTGTTTCATTTAGATTTCCAACTACATGTATCCATATCGGAGAAAACAGAGTGAAACCCCAAAATGAAAACGGTTACTGCAAACGAACGGTTTAACCCAGAAGAAGGAAATTTGGTGATCCAAGTGGGATTGGTGTACTGATCATTACCTGCAAGTATCATCAAGATTGGGTGAAAAAATATTTGCTGAGATTTCAGGAAACTCGTAGTTTTTTGGAAGCTTGGCAACCCCTTTCAATGAAAGTGAGTCTCTTCAGTCTATGCTTGGGGCTACTTCCATTTGAAACAAACCATAGAGATAGATCTTGGAACTACTTTATTGTGCCAAGTTTCAAAGAGCTAGCACAAACCGTGTTTGATTTAGAGTTCCAACTACATGTATCCAATATAGGAGAAAACAGAGTGAAACCTAAAAATGAAAAAGGTTACTGCAAACGAACGGTTTAACCCAGAAGAACGAAATTTGGTGAGCCAAGTGGGATTGGTGTACTGATCATTACCTGCAAGTATCATCAAGATTGGGTGAAAAAATGTTTGCTGAGATTTCAGGAAACTCGTAGTTTTTGGAAGCTTGGCAACCCCTTTCAATGAAAGTGAGTCTCTTCAGTCTATGCTTGGGGCTACTTCCATAGGAAACAAAAGATATAGATAGATCTTGGAACTACTTTATTGTGCCAAGTTTCAAAGAGCTAGCACAAACCGTGTTTGATTTAGAGTTCCAACTACATGTATCCAATATAGGAGAAAACAGAGTGAAACCCCAAAATGAAAACGATTACTGCAAACGAACGGTTTAACCCAGAAGAACAAAATTTGGTGAGCCAAGTGGGATTGGTGTACTGATCATTACCTGCAAGTATCATCAAGATTGGGTGAAAAAATGTTTGCTGAGATTTCAGGAAACTCGTAGGTTTTTGGAAGCTTGGCAACCCCTTTCAATGAAAGTGAGTCTCGTCAGTCTATGCTTGGGGCTACTTCAATAGGAAACAAACCACAGAGATAGAACTTGGAACTACTTTATTCTGTCAAGTTTGAAATAGCTAGCACAAACCGTGTTTCATTGAGATTTCCAACTACATGTATCCATATCGGAGAAAACAGAGTGAAACCCCAAAATGAAAACGGTTACTGCAAACGAACGGTTTAACCCAGACGAAGGAAATTTGGTGAGCCAAATGGGATTGGTGTACTGATCATTACCTGCAAGTATCATCAAGATTGGGTGAAAAAATGTTTGCTGAGATTTCAGGAAACTCGTAGTTTTTTGGAAGCTTGGCAACCCCTTTCAATGAAAGTGAGTCTCTTCAGTCTATGCTTGGGGCTACTTCCATAGGAAACAAACCATAGAGATAGATCTTGGAACTACTTTATTGTGCCAAGTTTCAAAGAGCTAGCACAAACCATGTTTGATTTAGAGTTCCAACTACATGTATCCAATATAGGAGAAAACAGAGTGAAACCTAAAAATGAAAAAGGTTACTGCAAACGAACGGTTTAATCCAGAAGAACGAAATTTGGTGAGCCAAGTGGGATTGGTGTATTGATCATTACCTGCAAGTATAATCAAGATTGGGTGAAAAAATATTTGCTGAGATTTCAGGAAACTCGTAGGTTTTTGGAAGCTTAGCAACCCCTTTCAATGAAAGTGAGTCTCGTCAGTCTATGCTTGGGGCTACTTCAATAGGAAACAAACCACAGAGATAGAACTTGGAACTACTTTATTCTGTGAAGTTTGAAATAGCTAGCACAAGCCGTGTTTCATTTAGATTTCCAACTACATGTATCCATATCGGAGAAAACAGAGTGAAACCCCAAAATGAAAACGGTTACTGCAAACGAACGGTTTAACCCAGAAGAAGGAAATTTGGTGAGCCAAATGGGATTGGTGTACTGATCATTACCTGCAAGTATCATCAAGATTGGGTGAAAAAATGTTTGCTGTGATTTCAGGAAACTCGTAGGTTTTTGGAATCTTGGCAACCCCTTTCAATGAAAGTGAGTCTGGTCAGTCTATGCTTGGGGCTACTTCAATAGGAAACAAACCACAGAGATAGAACTTGGAACTACTTTATTGTGCCAAGTTTCAAAGAGCTAGCACAAACCGTGTTTGATTTAGAGTTCCAACTACATGTATCCAATATAGGAGAAAACAGAGTGAAACCTAAAAATGAAAACGGTTACTGCAAACGAACGGTTTAACCCAGAAGAACAAAATTTGGTGAGCCAAGTGGGATTGGTGTACTGATCATTTCCTGCAAGTATCATCAAGATTGGGTGAAAAAATGTTTGCTGAGATTTCAGGAAACTCGTAGTTTTTTGGAAGCTTGGCAACCCCTTTCAATGAAAGTGAGTCTCTTCAGTCTATGCTTGGGGCTACTTCCATAGGAAACAAACCATAGAGATAGATCTTGGAACTACTTTATTGTGCCAAGTTTCAAAGAGCTAGCACAAACCGTGTTTTGATTTAGAGTTCCAACTACATGTATCCAATATAGGAGAAAACAGAGTGAAACCTAAAAATGAAAAAGGTTACTGCAAACGAACGGTTTAACCCAGAAGAACGAAATTTGGTGGGCCAAGTGGGATTGGTGTACTGATCATTACCTGCAAGTATCATCAAGATTGGGTGAAAAACTGTTTGCTGAGATTTCAGGAAACTCGTAGGTTTTTGGAAGCTTGGCAACCCCTTTCAATGAAAGTGAGTCTCGTCAGTCTATGCTTGGGGCTACTTCAATAGGAAACAAACCACAGAGATAGAACTTGGAACTACTTTATTCTGTCAAGTTTGAAATAGCTAGCACAAACCGTGTTTCATTTAGATTTCCAACTACATGTATCCATATCGGAGAAAACAGAGTGAAACCCCAAAATGAAAACGGTTACTGCAAACGAACGGTTTAACCCAGACGAAGGAAATTTGGTGAGCCAAATGGGATTGGTGTACTGATCATTACCTGCAAGTATCATCAAGATTGGGTGAAAAAATGTTTGCTGAGATTTCAGGAAACTCGTAGTTTTTTGGAAGCTTGGCAACCTCTTTCAATGTAAGTGAGTCTCTTCAGTCTATGCTTGGGGCTACTTCCATAGGAAACAAACCATAGAGATAGATCTTGGAACTACTTTATTGTGCCAAGTTTCAAAGAGCTAGCACAAACCATGTTTGATTTAGAGTTCCAACTACATGTATCCAATATAGGAGAAAACAGAGTGAAACCTAAAAATGAAAAAGGTTACTGCAAACGAACGGTTTAATCCAGAAGAACGAAATTTGGTGAGCCAAGTGGGATTGGTGTATTGATCATTACCTGCAAGTATAATCAAGATTGGGTGAAAAAATATTTGCTGAGATTTCAGGAAACTCGTAGGTTTTTGGAAGCTTAGCAACCCCTTTCAATGAAAGTGAGTCTCGTCAGTCTATGCTTGGGGCTACTTCAATAGGAAACAAACCACAGAGATAGAACTTGGAACTACTTTATTCTGTGAAGTTTGAAATAGCTAGCACAAACCGTGTTTCATTTAGATTTCCAACTACATGTATCCATATCGGAGAAAACAGAGTGAAACCCCAAAATGAAAACGGTTACTGCAAACGAACGGTTTAACCCAGACGAAGGAAATTTGGTGAGCCAAATGGGATTGGTGTACTGATCATTACCTGCAAGTATCATCAAGATTGGGTGAAAAAAATGTTTGCTGAGATTTCAGGAAACTCGTAGGTTTTTGGAATCTTGGCAACCCCTTTCAATGAAAGTGAGTCTGGTCAGTCTATGCTTGGGGCTACTTCAATAGGAAACAAACCACAGAGATAGAACTTGGAACTACTTTATTGTGCCAAGTTTCAAAGAGCTAGCACAAACCGTGTTTGATTTAGAGTTCCAACTACATGTATCCAATATAGAAGAAAACAGAGTGAAACCTAAAAATGTAAACGGTTACTGCAAACGAACGGTTTAACCCAGAAGAACAAAATTTGGTGAGCCAAGTGGGATTTGTGTACTGATCATTACCTGCAAGTATCATCAAGATTGGGTGAAAAAATGTTTGCTGAGATTTCAGGAAACTCGTAGTTTTTTGGAAACTTGGCAACCCCTTTCAATGAAAGTGAGTCTCTTCAGTCTATGCTTGGGGCTACTTCCATAGGAAACAAACCATAGAGATAGATCTTGGAACTACTTTATTGTGCCAAGTTTCAAAGAGCTAGCACAAACCGTGTTTGATTTAGAGTTCCAACTACATGTATCCAATATAGGAGAAAACAGAGTGAAACCTAAAAATGATAAAGGTTACTGCAAACGAACGGTTTAACCCAGAAGAACGAAATTTGGTGAGCCAAGTGGGATTGGTGTACTGATCATTACCTGCAAGTATCATCAAGATTGGGTGAAAAAATGTTTGCTGAGATTTCAGGAAACTCGTAGGTTTTTGGAAGCTTGGCAACCCCTTTCAATGAAAGTGAGTCTCGTCAGTCTATGCTTGGGGCTACTTCAATAGGAAACAATCCACAGAGATAGAACTTGGAACTACTTTATTCTGTCAAGTTTGAAATAGCTAGCACAAACCGTGTTTCATTTAGATTTCCAACTACATGTATCCATATCGGAGAAAACAGAGTGAAACCCCAAAATGAAAACGGTTACTGCAAACGAACGGTTTAACCCAGAAGAAGGAAATTTGGTGATCCAAGTGGGATTGGTGTACTGATCATTACCTGCAAGTATCATCAAGATTGGGTGAAAAAATATTTGCTGAGATTTCAGGAAACTCGTAGTTTTTGGAAGCTTGGCAACCCCTTTCAATGAAAGTGAGTCTCTTCAGTCTATGCTTGGGGCTACTTCCATTTGAAACAAACCATAGAGATAGATCTTGGAACTACTTTATTGTGCCAAGTTTCAAAGAGCTAGCACAAACCGTGTTTGATTTAGAGTTCCAACTACATGTATCCAATATAGGAGAAAACAGAGTGAAACCTAAAAATGAAAAAGGTTACTGCAAACGAACGGTTTAACCCAGAAGAACGAAATTTGGTGAGCCAAGTGGGATTGGTGTACTGATCATTACCTGCAAGTATCATCAAGATTGGGTGAAAAAATGTTTGCTGAGATTTCAGGAAACTCGTAGTTTTTGGAAGCTTGGCAACCCCTTTCAATGAAAGTGAGTCTCTTCAGTCTATGCTTGGGGCTACTTCCATAGGAAACAAAAGATATAGATAGATCTTGGAACTACTTTATTGTGCCAAGTTTCAAAGAGCTAGCACAAACCGTGTTTCATTTATATTTCCAACTACATGTATCCATATCGGAGAAAACAGAGTGAAACCCAAAAATGAAAACGGTTACTGCAAACGAACGCTTAAACCCAGAAGAACGAAATTTGGTGAGCCAAGTGGGATTGGTGTACTGATCATTACCTGCAAGTATCACCAAGATTGGGTGAAAAAATGTTTGCTGAGATTGCAGGAAACTCGTAGGTTTTTGGAAGCTTGGCATTCCCTTTCAATGAAAGTGAGTCTCATAAGTCTATGCTTGGGGCTACTTCAATCGGAAACAAACCACAGAGATAGAACTTGGAACTACTTTATTGTGCCAAGTTTCAAAGAGCTAGCACAAACCGTGTTTGATTTAGAGTTCCAACTACATGTATCCAATATAGGAGAAAACAGAGTGAAACCCCAAAATGAAAACGATTACTGCAAACGAACGGTTTAACCCAGAAGAACAAAATTTGGTGAGCCAAGTGGGATTGGTGTACTGATCATTACCTGCAAGTATCATCAAGATTGGGTGAAAAAATGTTTGCTGAGATTTCAGGAAACTCGTAGGTTTTTGGAAGCTTGGCAACCCCTTTCAATGAAAGTGAGTCTCGTCAGTCTATGCTTGGGGCTACTTCAATAGGAAACAAACCACAGAGATAGAACTTGGAACTACTTTATTCTGTCAAGTTTGAAATAGCTAGCACAAACCGTGTTTCATTGAGATTTCCAACTACATGTATCCATATCGGAGAAAACAGAGTGAAACCCCAAAATGAAAACGGTTACTGCAAACGAACGGTTTAACCCAGACGAAGGAAATTTGGTGAGCCAAATGGGATTGGTGTACTGATCATTACCTGCAAGTATCATCAAGATTGGGTGAAAAAATGTTTGCTGAGATTTCAGGAAACTCGTAGTTTTTTGGAAGCTTGGCAACCCCTTTCAATGAAAGTGAGTCTCTTCAGTCTATGCTTGGGGCTACTTCCATAGGAAACAAACCATAGAGATAGATCTTGGAACTACTTTATTGTGCCAAGTTTCAAAGAGCTAGCACAAACCATGTTTGATTTAGAGTTCCAACTACATGTATCCAATATAGGAGAAAACAGAGTGAAACCTAAAAATGAAAAAGGTTACTGCAAACGAACGGTTTAATCCAGAAGAACGAAATTTGGTGAGCCAAGTGGGATTGGTGTATTGATCATTACCTGCAAGTATAATCAAGATTGGGTGAAAAAATATTTGCTGAGATTTCAGGAAACTCGTAGGTTTTTGGAAGCTTAGCAACCCCTTTCAATGAAAGTGAGTCTCGTCAGTCTATGCTTGGGGCTACTTCAATAGGAAACAAACCACAGAGATAGAACTTGGAACTACTTTATTCTGTGAAGTTTGAAATAGCTAGCACAAGCCGTGTTTCATTTAGATTTCCAACTACATGTATCCATATCGGAGAAAACAGAGTGAAACCCCAAAATGAAAACGGTTACTGCAAACGAACGGTTTAACCCAGAAGAAGGAAATTTGGTGAGCCAAATGGGATTGGTGTACTGATCATTACCTGCAAGTATCATCAAGATTGGGTGAAAAAATGTTTGCTGTGATTTCAGGAAACTCGTAGGTTTTTGGAATCTTGGCAACCCCTTTCAATGAAAGTGAGTCTGGTCAGTCTATGCTTGGGGCTACTTCAATAGGAAACAAACCACAGAGATAGAACTTGGAACTACTTTATTGTGCCAAGTTTCAAAGAGCTAGCACAAACCGTGTTTGATTTAGAGTTCCAACTACATGTATCCAATATAGGAGAAAACAGAGTGAAACCTAAAAATGAAAACGGTTACTGCAAACGAACGGTTTAACCCAGAAGAACAAAATTTGGTGAGCCAAGTGGGATTGGTGTACTGATCATTTCCTGCAAGTATCATCAAGATTGGGTGAAAAAATGTTTGCTGAGATTTCAGGAAACTCGTAGTTTTTTGGAAGCTTGGCAACCCCTTTCAATGAAAGTGAGTCTCTTCAGTCTATGCTTGGGGCTACTTCCATAGGAAACAAACCATAGAGATAGATCTTGGAACTACGTTATTGTGCCAAGTTTCAAAGAGCTAGCACAAACCGTGTTTGATTTAGAGTTCCAACTACATGTATCCAATATAGGAGAAAACAGAGTGAAACCTAAAAATGAAAAAGGTTACTGCAAACGAACGGTTTAACCCAGAAGAACGAAATTTGGTGGGCCAAGTGGGATTGGTGTACTGATCATTACCTGCAAGTATCATCAAGATTGGGTGAAAAAATGTTTGCTGAGATTTCAGGAAACTCGTAGGTTTTTGGAAGCTTGGCAACCCCTTTCAATGAAAGTGAGTCTCGTCAGTCTATGCTTGGGGCTACTTCAATAGGAAACAAACCACAGAGATAGAACTTGGAACTACTTTATTCTGTCAAGTTTGAAATAGCTAGCACAAACCGTGTTTCATTTAGATTTCCAACTACATGTATCCATATCGGAGAAAACAGAGTGAAACCCCAAAATGAAAACGGTTACTGCAAACGAACGGTTTAACCCAGACGAAGGAAATTTGGTGAGCCAAATGGGATTGGTGTACTGATCATTACCTGCAAGTATCATCAAGATTGGGTGAAAAAATGTTTGCTGAGATTTCAGGAAACTCGTAGTTTTTTGGAAGCTTGGCAACCTCTTTCAATGTAAGTGAGTCTCTTCAGTCTATGCTTGGGGCTACTTCCATAGGAAACAAACCATAGAGATAGATCTTGGAACTACTTTATTGTGCCAAGTTTCAAAGAGCTAGCACAAACCATGTTTGATTTAGAGTTCCAACTACATGTATCCAATATAGGAGAAAACAGAGTGAAACCTAAAAATGAAAAAGGTTACTGCAAACGAACGGTTTAATCCAGAAGAACGAAATTTGGTGAGCCAAGTGGGATTGGTGTATTGATCATTACCTGCAAGTATAATCAAGATTGGGTGAAAAAATATTTGCTGAGATTTCAGGAAACTCGTAGGTTTTTGGAAGCTTAGCAACCACTTTCAATGAAAGTGAGTCTCGTCAGTCTATGCTTGGGGCTACTTCAATAGGAAACAAACCACAGAGATAGAACTTGGAACTACTTTATTCTGTGAAGTTTGAAATAGCTAGCACAAACCGTGTTTCATTTAGATTTCCAACTACATGTATCCATATCGGAGAAAACAGAGTGAAACCCCAAAATGAAAACGGTTACTGCAAACGAACGGTTTAACCCAGACGAAGGAAATTTGGTGAGCCAAATGGGATTGGTGTACTGATCATTACCTGCAAGTATCATCAAGATTGGGTGAAAAAAATGTTTGCTGAGATTTCAGGAAACTCGTAGGTTTTTGGGATCTTGGCAACCCCTTTCAATGAAAGTGAGTCTGGTCAGTCTATGCTTGGGGCTACTTCAATAGGAAACAAACCACAGAGATAGAACATGGAACTACTTTATTGTGCCAAGTTTCAAAGAGCTAGCACAAACCGTGTTTGATTTAGAGTTCCAACTACATGTATCCAATATAGAAGAAAACAGAGTGAAACCTAAAAATGTAAACGGTTACTGCAAACGAACGGTTTAACCCAGAAGAACAAAATTTGGTGAGCCAAGTGGGATTTGTGTACTGATCATTACCTGCAAGTATCATCAAGATTGGGTGAAAAAATGTTTGCTGAGATTTCAGGAAACTCGTAGTTTTTTGGAAACTTGGCAACCCCTTTCAATGAAAGTGAGTCTCTTCAGTCTATGCTTGGGGCTACGTCCATAGGAAACAAACCATAGAGATAGATCTTGGAACTACTTTATTGTGCCAAGTTTCAAAGAGCTAGCACAAACCGTGTTTGATTTAGAGTTCCAACTACATGTATCCAATATAGGAGAAAACAGAGTGAAACCTAAAAATGATAAAGGTTACTGCAAACGAACGGTTTAACCCAGAAGAACGAAATTTGGTGAGCCAAGTGGGATTGGTGTACTGATCATTACCTGCAAGTATCATCAAGATTGGGTGAAAAAATGTTTGCTGAGATTTCAGGAAACTCGTAGGTTTTTGGAAGCTTGGCAACCCCTTTCAATGAAAGTGAGTCTCGTCAGTCTATGCTTGGGGCTACTTCAATAGGAAACAATCCACAGAGATAGAACTTGGAACTACTTTATTCTGTCAAGTTTGAAATAGCTAGCACAAACCGTGTTTCATTTAGATTTCCAACTACATGTATCCATATCGGAGAAAACAGAGTGAAACCCCAAAATGAAAACGGTTACTGCAAACGAACGGTTTAACCCAGAAGAAGGAAATTTGGTGATCCAAGTGGGATTGGTGTACTGATCATTACCTGCAAGTATCATCAAGATTGGGTGAAAAAATATTTGCTGAGATTTCAGGAAACTCGTAGTTTTTTGGAAGCTTGGCAACCCCTTTCAATGAAAGTGAGTCTCTTCAGTCTATGCTTGGGGCTACTTCCATTTGAAACAAACCATAGAGATAGATCTTGGAACTACTTTATTGTGCCAAGTTTCAAAGAGCTAGCACAAACCGTGTTTGATTTAGAGTTCCAACTACATGTATCCAATATAGGAGAAAACAGAGTGAAACCTAAAAATGAAAAAGGTTACTGCAAACGAACGGTTTAACCCAGAAGAACGAAATTTGGTGAGCCAAGTGGGATTGGTGTACTGATCATTACCTGCAAGTATCATCAAGATTGGGTGAAAAAATGTTTGCTGAGATTTCAGGAAACTCGTAGTTTTTGGAAGCTTGGCAACCCCTTTCAATGAAAGTGAGTCTCTTCAGTCTATGCTTGGGGCTACTTCCATAGGAAACAAAAGATATAGATAGATCTTGGAACTACTTTATTGTGCCAAGTTTCAAAGAGCTAGCACAAACCGTGTTTCATTTATATTTCCAACTACATGTATCCATATCGGAGAAAACAGAGTGAAACCCAAAAATGAAAACGGTTACTGCAAACGAACGCTTAAACCCAGAAGAACGAAATTTGGTGAGCCAAGTGGGATTGGTGTACTGATCATTACCTGCAAGTATCACCAAGATTGGGTGAAAAAATGTTTGCTGAGATTGCAGGAAACTCGTAGGTTTTTGGAAGCTTGGCATTCCCTTTCAATGAAAGTGAGTCTCATAAGTCTATGCTTGGGGCTACTTCAATCGGAAACAAACTACAGAGATAGAACTTGGAACTACTTTATTGTGCCAAGTTTCAAAGAGCTAGCACAAACCGTGTTTGATTTAGAGTTCCAACTACATGTATCCAATATAGGAGAAAACAGAGTGAAACCCCAAAATGAAAACGATTACTGCAAACGAACGGTTTAACCCAGAAGAACAAAATTTGGTGAGCCAAGTGGGATTGGTGTACTGATCATTACCTGCAAGTATCATCAAGATTGGGTGAAAAAATGTTTGCTGAGATTTCAGGAAACTCGTAGGTTTTTGGAAGCTTGGCAACCCCTTTCAATGAAAGTGAGTCTCGTCAGTCTATGCTTGGGGCTACTTCAATAGGAAACAAACCACAGAGATAGAACTTGGAACTACTTTATTCTGTCAAGTTTGAAATAGCTAGCACAAACCGTGTTTCATTGAGATTTCCAACTACATGTATCCATATCGGAGAAAACAGAGTGAAACCCCAAAATGAAAACGGTTACTGCAAACGAATGGTTTAACCCAGACGAAGGAAATTTGGTGAGCCAAATGGGATTGGTGTACTGATCATTACCTGCAAGTATCATCAAGATTGGGTGAAAAAATGTTTGCTGAGATTTCAGGAAACTCGTAGTTTTTTGGAAGCTTGGCAACCCCTTTCAATGAAAGTGAGTCTCTTCAGTCTATGCTTGGGGCTACTTCCATAGGAAACAAACCATAGAGATAGATCTTGGAACTACTTTATTGTGCCAAGTTTCAAAGAGCTAGCACAAACCATGTTTGATTTAGAGTTCCAACTACATGTATCCAATATAGGAGAAAACAGAGTGAAACCTAAAAATGAAAAAGGTTACTGCAAACGAACGGTTTAATCCAGAAGAACGAAATTTGGTGAGCCAAGTGGGATTGGTGTATTGATCATTACCTGCAAGTATAATCAAGATTGGGTGAAAAAATATTTGCTGAGATTTCAGGAAACTCGTAGGTTTTTGGAAGCTTAGCAACCCCTTTCAATGAAAGTGAGTCTCGTCAGTCTATGCTTGGGGCTACTTCAATAGGAAACAAACCACAGAGATAGAACTTGGAACTACTTTATTCTGTGAAGTTTGAAATAGCTAGCACAAGCCGTGTTTCATTTAGATTTCCAACTACATGTATCCATATCGGAGAAAACAGAGTGAAACCCCAAAATGAAAACGGTTACTGCAAACGAACGGTTTAACCCAGAAGAAGGAAATTTGGTGAGCCAAATGGGATTGGTGTACTGATCATTACCTGCAAGTATCATCAAGATTGGGTGAAAAAATGTTTGCTGTGATTTCAGGAAACTCGTAGGTTTTTGGAATCTTGGCAACCCCTTTCAATGAAAGTGAGTCTGGTCAGTCTATGCTTGGGGCTACTTCAATAGGAAACAAACCACAGAGATAGAACTTGGAACTACTTTATTGTGCCAAGTTTCAAAGAGCTAGCACAAACCGTGTTTGATTTAGAGTTCCAACTACATGTATCCAATATAGGAGAAAACAGAGTGAAACCTAAAAATGAAAACGGTTACTGCAAACGAACGGTTTAACCCAGAAGAACAAAATTTGGTGAGCCAAGTGGGATTGGTGTACTGATCATTTCCTGCAAGTATCATCAAGATTGGGTGAAAAAATGTTTGCTGAGATTTCAGGAAACTCGTAGTTTTTTGGAAGCTTGGCAACCCCTTTCAATGAAAGTGAGTCTCTTCAGTCTATGCTTGGGGCTACTTCCATAGGAAACAAACCATAGAGATAGATCTTGGAACTACGTTATTGTGCCAAGTTTCAAAGAGCTAGCACAAACCGTGTTTGATTTAGAGTTCCAACTACATGTATCCAATATAGGAGAAAACAGAGTGAAACCTAAAAATGAAAAAGGTTACTGCAAACGAACGGTTTAACCCAGAAGAACGAAATTTGGTGGGCCAAGTGGGATTGGTGTACTGATCATTACCTGCAAGTATCATCAAGATTGGGTGAAAAAATGTTTGCTGAGATTTCAGGAAACTCGTAGGTTTTTGGAAGCTTGGCAACCCCTTTCAATGAAAGTGAGTCTCGTCAGTCTATGCTTGGGGCTACTTCAATAGGAAACAAACCACAGAGATAGAACTTGGAACTACTTTATTCTGTCAAGTTTGAAATAGCTAGCACAAACCGTGTTTCATTTAGATTTCCAACTACATGTATCCATATCGGAGAAAACAGAGTGAAACCCCAAAATGAAAACGGTTACTGCAAACGAACGGTTTAACCCAGACGAAGGAAATTTGGTGAGCCAAATGGGATTGGTGTACTGATCATTACCTGCAAGTATCATCAAGATTGGGTGAAAAAATGTTTGCTGAGATTTCAGGAAACTCGTAGTTTTTTGGAAGCTTGGCAACCTCTTTCAATGTAAGTGAGTCTCTTCAGTCTATGCTTGGGGCTACTTCCATAGGAAACAAACCATAGAGATAGATCTTGGAACTACTTTATTGTGCCAAGTTTCAAAGAGCTAGCACAAACCATGTTTGATTTAGAGTTCCAACTACATGTATCCAATATAGGAGAAAACAGAGTGAAACCTAAAAATGAAAAAGGTTACTGCAAACGAACGGTTTAATCCAGAAGAACGAAATTTGGTGAGCCAAGTGGGATTGGTGTATTGATCATTACCTGCAAGTATAATCAAGATTGGGTGAAAAAATATTTGCTGAGATTTCAGGAAACTCGTAGGTTTTTGGAAGCTTAGCAACCACTTTCAATGAAAGTGAGTCTCGTCAGTCTATGCTTGGGGCTACTTCAATAGGAAACAAACCACAGAGATAGAACTTGGAACTACTTTATTCTGTGAAGTTTGAAATAGCTAGCACAAACCGTGTTTCATTTAGATTTCCAACTACATGTATCCATATCGGAGAAAACAGAGTGAAACCCCAAAATGAAAACGGTTACTGCAAACGAACGGTTTAACCCAGACGAAGGAAATTTGGTGAGCCAAATGGGATTGGTGTACTGATCATTACCTGCAAGTATCATCAAGATTGGGTGAAAAAAATGTTTGCTGAGATTTCAGGAAACTCGTAGGTTTTTGGGATCTTGGCAACCCCTTTCAATGAAAGTGAGTCTGGTCAGTCTATGCTTGGGGCTACTTCAATAGGAAACAAACCACAGAGATAGAACATGGAACTACTTTATTGTGCCAAGTTTCAAAGAGCTAGCACAAACCGTGTTTGATTTAGAGTTCCAACTACATGTATCCAATATAGAAGAAAACAGAGTGAAACCTAAAAATGTAAACGGTTACTGCAAACGAACGGTTTAACCCAGAAGAACAAAATTTGGTGAGCCAAGTGGGATTTGTGTACTGATCATTACCTGCAAGTATCATCAAGATTGGGTGAAAAAATGTTTGCTGAGATTTCAGGAAACTCGTAGTTTTTTGGAAACTTGGCAACCCCTTTCAATGAAAGTGAGTCTCTTCAGTCTATGCTTGGGGCTACGTCCATAGGAAACAAACCATAGAGATAGATCTTGGAACTACTTTATTGTGCCAAGTTTCAAAGAGCTAGCACAAACCGTGTTTGATTTAGAGTTCCAACTACATGTATCCAATATAGGAGAAAACAGAGTGAAACCTAAAAATGATAAAGGTTACTGCAAACGAACGGTTTAACCCAGAAGAACAAAATTTGGTGAGCCAAGTGGGATTGGTGTACTGATCATTACCTGCAAGTATCATCAAGATTGGGTGAAAAAATGTTTGCTGAGATTTCAGGAAACTCGTAGGTTTTTGGAAGCTTGGCAACCCCTTTCAATGAAAGTGAGTCTCGTCAGTCTATGCTTGGGGCTACTTCAATAGGAAACAATCCACAGAGATAGAACTTGGAACTACTTTATTCTGTCAAGTTTGAAATAGCTAGCACAAACCGTGTTTCATTTAGATTTCCAACTACATGTATCCATATCGGAGAAAACAGAGTGAAACCCCAAAATGAAAACGGTTACTGCAAACGAACGGTTTAACCCAGAAGAAGGAAATTTGGTGATCCAAGTGGGATTGGTGTACTGATCATTACCTGCAAGTATCATCAAGATTGGGTGAAAAAATATTTGCTGAGATTTCAGGAAACTCGTAGTTTTTTGGAAGCTTGGCAACCCCTTTCAATGAAAGTGAGTCTCTTCAGTCTATGCTTGGGGCTACTTCCATTTGAAACAAACCATAGAGATAGATCTTGGAACTACTTTATTGTGCCAAGTTTCAAAGAGCTAGCACAAACCGTGTTTGATTTAGAGTTCCAACTACATGTATCCAATATAGGAGAAAACAGAGTGAAACCTAAAAATGAAAAAGGTTACTGCAAACGAACGGTTTAACCCAGAAGAACGAAATTTGGTGAGCCAAGTGGGATTGGTGTACTGATCATTACCTGCAAGTATCATCAAGATTGGGTGAAAAAATGTTTGCTGAGATTTCAGGAAACTCGTAGTTTTTGGAAGCTTGGCAACCCCTTTCAATGAAAGTGAGTCTCTTCAGTCTATGCTTGGGGCTACTTCCATAGGAAACAAAAGATATAGATAGATCTTGGAACTACTTTATTGTGCCAAGTTTCAAAGAGCTAGCACAAACCGTGTTTCATTTATATTTCCAACTACATGTATCCATATCGGAGAAAACAGAGTGAAACCCAAAAATGAAAACGGTTTCTGCAAACGAACGCTTAAACCCAGAAGAACGAAATTTGGTGAGCCAAGTGGGATTGGTGTACTGATCATTACCTGCAAGTATCACCAAGATTGGGTGAAAAAATGTTTGCTGAGATTGCAGGAAACTCGTAGGTTTTTGGAAGCTTGGCATTCCCTTTCAATGAAAGTGAGTCTCATAAGTCTATGCTTGGGGCTACTTCAATAGGAAACAAACCACAGAGATAGAACTTGGAACTACTTTATTGTGCCAAGTTTCAAAGAGCTAGCACAAACCGTGTTTGATTTAGAGTTCCAACTACATGTATCCAATATAGGAGAAAACAGAGTGAAACCCCAAAATGAAAACGATTACTGCAAACGAACGGTTTAACCCAGAAGAACAAAATTTGGTGAGCCAAGTGGGATTGGTGTACTGATCATTACCTGCAAGTATCATCAAGATTGGGTGAAAAAATGTTTGCTGAGATTTCAGGAAACTCGTAGGTTTTTGGAAGCTTGGCAACCCCTTTCAATGAAAGTGAGTCTCGTCAGTCTATGCTTGGGGCTACTTCAATAGGAAACAAACCACAGAGATAGAACTTGGAACTACTTTATTCTGTCAAGTTTGAAATAGCTAGCACAAACCGTGTTTCATTTAGATTTCCAACTACATGTATCCATATCGGAGAAAACAGAGTGAAACCCCAAAATGAAAACGGTTACTGCAAACGAACGGTTTAACCCAGACAAAGGAAATTTGGTGAGCCAAATGGGATTGGTGTACTGATCATTACCTGCAAGTATCATCAAGATTGGGTGAAAAAATGTTTGCTGAGATTTCAGGAAACTCGTAGTTTTTTGGAAGCTTGGCAACCCCTTTCAATGAAAGTGAGTCTCTTCAGTCTATGCTTGGGGCTACTTCCATAGGAAACATTCCATAGAGATAGATCTTGGAACTACTTTATTGTGCCAAGTTTCAAAGAGCTAGCACAAACCATGTTTGATTTAGAGTTCCAACTACATGTATCCAATATAGGAGAAAACAGAGTGAAACCTAAAAATGAAAAAGGTTACTGCAAACGAACGGTTTAATCCAGAAGAACGAAATTTGGTGAGCCAAGTGGGATTGGTGTATTGATCATTACCTGCAAGTATAATCAAGATTGGGTGAAAAAATATTTGCTGAGATTTCAGGAAACTCGTAGGTTTTTGGAAGCTTAGCAACCCCTTTCAATGAAAGTGAGTCTCGTCAGTCTATGCTTGGGGCTACTTCAATAGGAAACAAACCACAGAGATAGAACTTGGAACTACTTTATTCTGTCAAGTTTGAAATAGCTAGCACAAACCGTGTTTCATTTAGATTTCCAACTACATGTATCCATATCGGAGAAAACAGAGTGAAACCCCAAAATGAAAACGGTTACTGCAAACGAACGGTTTAACCCAGACGAAGGAAATTTGGTGAGCCAAATGGGATTGGTGTACTGATCATTACCTGCAAGTATCATCAAGATTGGGTGAAAAAAATGTTTGCTGAGATTTCAGGAAACTCGTAGGTTTTTGGAATCTTGGCAACCCCTTTCAATGAAAGTGAGTCTGGGCAGTCTATGCTTGGGGCTACTTCAATAGGAAACAAACCACAGAGATAGAACTTGGAACTACTTTATTGTGCCAAGTTTCAAAGAGCTAGCACAAACCGTGTTTGATTTAGAGTTCCAACTACATGTATCCAATATAGAAGAAAACAGAGTGAAACCTAAAAATGTAAACGGTTACTGCAAACGAACGGTTTAACCCAGAAGAACAAAATTTGGTGAGCCAAGTGGGATTTGTGTACTGATCATTACCTGCAAGTATCATCAAGATTGGGTGAAAAAATGTTTGCTGAGATTTCAGGAAACTCGTAGTTTTTTGGAAACTTGGCAACCCCTTTCAATGAAAGTGAGTCTCTTCAGTCTATGCTTGGGGCTACTTCCATAGGAAACAAACCATAGAGATAGATCTTGGAACTACTTTATTGTGCCAAGTTTCAAAGAGCTAGCACAAACCGTGTTTGATTTAGAGTTCCAACTACATGTATCCAATATAGGAGAAAACAGAGTGAAACCTAAAAATGAAAAAGGTTACTGCAAACGAACGGTTTAACCCAGAAGAACGAAATTTGGTGAGCCAAGTGGGATTGGTGTACTGATCATTACCTGCAAGTATCATCAAGATTGGGTGAAAAAATGTTTGCTGAGATTTCAGGAAACTCGTAGGTTTTTGGAAGCTTGGCGACCCCTTTCAATGAAAGTGAGTCTCGTCAGTCTATGCTTGGGGCTACTTCAATAGGAAACAATCCACAGAGATAGAACTTGGAACTACTTTATTCTGTCAAGTTTGAAATAGCTAGCACAAACCGTGTTTCATTTAGATTTCCAACTACATGTATCCATATCGGAGAAAACAGAGTGAAACCCCAAAATGAAAACGGTTACTGCAAACGAACGGTTTAACCCAGAAGAAGGAAATTTGGTGAGCCAAGTGGGATTGGTGTACTGATCATTACCTGCAAGTATCATCAAGATTGGGTGAAAAAATGTTTGCTGAGATTTCAGGAAACTCGTAGTTTTTTG
>NW_027551959.1:0-59164 GCF_045843805.1 Urocitellus parryii | reverse complement strand
ACCCCTTTCAATGAAAGTGATTCTCGTCAGTCTCTGCTTGGGGTTACTTCCAGAGGACACAAACCATAGCCATAGAACTTGGAACTACATTATTGTGCCAAGTTTCAAAGAGATAGCACAATCCGTGTTTGATTTAGAGTTCCAAATACATGTATCCATATAGGAGAAAACAGAGTGAAACCTAAACATGAAAACGGTTACTGCAAAGGAACGGTTTAACCTAGAAGAACGAAATGGGTGAGCCAAGTGGGACTGGTGTACTGATCATTACCTGCAAGTATCATCACGATTGGGTGAAAAAATGTTTGCTGAGATTTCCGGAAACTCGTAGTTTTTTGGAAGCGTGGCAACCCCTTTCAATGAAAGTGATTCTCGTCAGTCTCTGCTTGGGGATACTTCCAGAGGACACAAACCATAGCCATAGAACTTGGAATTACATTATTGTGCCAAGTTTTAAAGAGATAGCGCAAACCTTGTTTGATTTAGAGTTCCAACTACATGTATCCATTTAGGAGAAAAGAGAGTCAAACCTAAACATGGAAACGGTTACTGCAAAGGAACGGTTTAACCTAGAAGAACGAAATTTGGTGAGCCAAGTGGGATTGGTGTACTGATCATTAAATGGATGTATCATCAAGATTGGGTGAAAAAATGTTTGCTGAGATTTCCGGAAACTCGTAGTTTTTTGGAAGCTTGGAAACCCCTTACAATGAAAGTGATTCTCGTCAGTCTCTGCTTGGGGCTACCTCCAGAGGACACAAATCATAGCCATCGAACTTGGAACTACATTATTGTGCCACGTTTCAAAGAGATACCACAAACCGTGTTTGATTTACAGTTCCAACTACATGTATCCATATAGGAGAAAACAAAGTGAAACCTAAACATGAAAACGGTTACTGCAAAGGAACGGTTTAACCTAGAAGAACGAAATTTGGTGAGCCAAGTGGGACTGGTGTACTGATCATTACCTTCAAGTATCATCACGATTGGGTGAAAAAATGTTTGCTGAGATTTCCGGAAACTGGTAGTTTTTTGGAAGCTTGGCAACCCCTTTCAATGAAAGTGATTCTCGTCAGTCTCTGCTTGGGGCTACTTCCATAGGACACAAACCATTGCCATAGAACTTGGAACTACCTTATTGTGCCAAGTTTCAAAGACCTAGCACAAACCGTGTTTGATTTAGAGTTCCAACTACATGTATCCATATAGGAGAAAACAGAGTGAAACCTAAACATGAAAACGGTTACTGCAAAGGAACGGTTTAACCTAGAAGAACGAAATTTGGTGAGCCAAGTGGGACTGGTGTACTGATCATTAAATGGATGTATCATCAGATTGGGTGAAAAAATGTTTGCTGAGATTTCCGGAAACTCGTAGTTTTTTGGAAGCTTGGCAACCCCTTTCAATGAAAGTGATTCTCGTCAGTCTCTGCTTGGGGCTACTTCCAGAGGACACAAACCATAGCCATAGAACTTGGAACTACATTATTGTTCCAAGTTTCAAAGAGCTAGCACAAACCGTGTTTGATTTAGAGTTCCAACTACATGTATCCATATGGGAGAAAACAGAGTGAAAACCTAAACATGAAAACGGTTACTGCAAAGGAACGGTTTAAGCTAGAAGAACGAAATTTGGTGAGCCAAGTGGGACTGGTGTACTGATCATTACCTGCAAGTATCATCACGATTGGGTGAAAAAATGTTTGCTGAGATTTCCGGAAATTCGTAGTTTTTTGGAAGCTTGGCAACCCCTTTCAATGAAAGTGATTCTCGTCAGTCTCTGCTTGGGGTTACTTCCAGAGGACACAAACCATAGCCATAGAACTTGGAACTACATTATTGTGCCAAGTTTCAAAGAGATAGCACAAACCGTGTTTGATTTAGAGTTCCAACTACATGTATCCATATAGGAGAAAACAGAGTGAAACCTAAACATGAAAACGGTTACTGCAAAGGAACGGTTTAACCTAGAAGAACGAAATTTGGTGAGCCAAGTGGGACTGGTGTACTGATCATTACCTGCAAGTATCATCACGATTGGGTGAAAAAATGTTTGCTGAGATTTCAGGAAACTCGTAGTTTTTTGGAAGCTTGGCAACCCCTTTCAATGAAAGTGATTCTGGTCAGTCTCTGCTTGGGGCTACTTCCAGAGGACACAATCCATAGCCATAGAACTTGGAACTACATTATTGTGCCAAGTTTCAAAGTGCTAGCACAAACAGTGTTTGATTTACAGTTCCAACTACATGTATCCATATAGGAGAAAACAGAGTGAAACCTAAACATGAAAACGGTTACTGCAAAGGAACGGTTTAACCTAGAAGAACGAAATTTGGTGAGCCAAGTGGGACTGGTGTACTGATCATTACCTGCAAGTATCATCACGATTGGGTGAAAAAATGTTTGCTGAGATTTCAGGAAACTCGTAGTTTTTTGGAAGGTTGGCAACCCCTTTCAATGAAAGTGATTCTCGTCAGTATCTCCTTGGGGCTACTTCCAGAGGACACAAACCATAGCCCTAGAACTTGGAACTACATTATTGTGCCAAGTTTCAAAGAGATAGCACAAACCTTGTTTGATTTAGAGTTCCAACTATATGTATCCATATAGGAGAAAACAGAGTGAAACCTAAACATGAAAACGGTTACTGCAAAGAACGGTTTAACCTAGAAGAACAAATTTGGTGAGCCAAGTGGGACTGGTGAACTGATCATTAAATGGATGTATCATCAAGATTGGTTGAAAAAATGTTTGCTGAGATTTCAGGAAACTCGTAGTTTTTTGGAAGCTTGGCATTATACCCCTTTCAATGAAAGTGATTCTCGTCAGTCTCTGCTTGGGGTTACTTCCAGAGGACACAAACCATAGCCATAGAACTTGGAACTACATTATTGTGCCAAGTTTCAAAGAGATAGCACAATCCGTGTTTGATTTAGAGTTCCAAATACATGTATCCATATAGGAGAAAACAGAGTGAAACCTAAACATGAAAACGGTTACTGCAAAGGAACGGTTTAACCTAGAAGAACGAAATGGGTGAGCCAAGTGGGACTGGTGTACTGATCATTACCTGCAAGTATCATCACGATTGGGTGAGAAAATGTTTGCTGAGATTTCCGGAAACTCGTAGTTTTTTGGAAGCGTGGCAACCCCTTTCAATGAAAGTGATTCTCGTCAGTCTCTGCTTGGGGATACTTCCAGAGGACACAAACCATAGCCATAGAACTTGGAATTACATTATTGTGCCAAGTTTTAAAGAGATAGCGCAAACCTTGTTTGATTTAGAGTTCCAACTACATGTATCCATTTAGGAGAAAAGAGAGTCAAACCTAAACATGAAAACGGTTACTGCAAAGGAACGGTTTAACCTAGAAGAACGAAATTTGGTGAGCCAAGTGGGATTGGTGTACTGATCATTAAATGGATGTATCATCAAGATTGGGTGAAAAAATGTTTGCTGAGATTTCCGGAAACTCGTAGTTTTTTGGAAGCTTGGAAACCCCTTACAATGAAAGTGATTCTCGTCAGTCTCTGCTTGGGGCTACCTCCAGAGGACACAAATCATAGCCATCGAACTTGGAACTACATTATTGTGCCACGTTTCAAAGAGATACCACAAACCGTGTTTGATTTACAGTTCCAACTACATGTATCCATATAGGAGAAAACAGAGTGAAACCTAAACATGAAAACGGTTACTGCAAAGGAACGGTTTAACCTAGAAGAACGAAATTTGGTGAGCCAAGTGGGACTGGTGTACTGATCATTAAATGGATGTATCATCAAGATTGGGTGAAAAAATGTTTGCTGAGATTTCCGGAAACTCGTAGTTTTTTGGAAGCTTGGCAACCCCTTTCAATGAAAGTGATTCTCGTCAGTCTCTGCTTGGGGCTACTTCCAGAGGACACAAACCATAGCCATAGAACTTGGAACTACATTATTGTTCCAAGTTTCAAAGAGCTAGCACAAACCGTGTTTGATTTAGACTTCCAACTACATGTATCCATATAGGAGAAAACAGAGTGAAACCTAAACATGAAAACGGTTACTGCAAAGGAACGGTTTAAGCTAGAAGAACGAAATTTGGTGAGCCAAGTGGGACTGGTGTACTGATCATTACCTGCAAGTATCATCACGATTTGGTGAAAAAATGTTTGCTGAGATTTCCGGAAACTCGTAGTTTTTTGGAAGCTTGGAAACCCCTTTCAATGAAAGTGATTCTCGTCAGTCTCTGCTTGGGGCTACCCCCAGAGGACACAAACCATAGCCATAGAACTTGGAACTACATTATTGTGCCACGTTTCAAAGAGATAGCACAAACCGTGTTTGATTTACAGTTCCAACTACATGTATCCATATAGGAGAAAACAGAGTGAAACCTAAACATGAAAACGGTTACTGCAAAGGAACGGTTTAACCTAGAAGAACGAAATTTGGTGAGCCAAGTGGGACTGGTGTACTGATCATTACCTGCAAGTATCATCACGATTGGGTGAAAAAATGTTTGCTGAGATTTCAGGAAACTCGTAGTTTTTTGGAAGCTTGGCAACCCCTTTCAATGAAAGTGATTCTGGTCAGTCTCTGCTTGGGGCTACTTCCAGAGGACACAATCCATAGCCATAGAACTTGGAACTACATTATTGTGCCAAGTTTCAAAGTGCTAGCACAAACAGTGTTTGATTTACAGTTCCAACTACATGTATCCATATAGGAGAAAACAGAGTGAAACCTAAACATGAAAATGGTTACTGCAAAGGAACGGTTTAACCTAGAAGAACGAAATTTGGTGAGCCAAGTGGGACTGGTGTACTGCTCATTACCTGCAAGTATCATCACGATTGGGTGAAAAAATGTTTGCTGAGATTTCAGGAAACTCGTAGTTTTTTGGAAGGTTGGCAACCCCTTTCAATGAAAGTGATTCTCGTCAGTCTCTGCTTGGGGCTACTTCCAGAGGACACAAACCATAGCCATAGAACTTGGAACTACATTATTGTGCCAAGTTTCAAAGAGATAGCACAAACCTTGTTTGATTTAGAGTTCCAACTACATGTATCCATATAGGAGAAAACAGAGTGAAACCTAAACATGAAAACGGTTACTGCAAAGAACGGTTTAACCTAGAAGAACAAATTTGGTGAGCCAAGTGGGACTGGTGTACTGATCATTAAATGGATGTATCATCAAGATTGGGTGAAAAATGTTTGCTGAGATTTCAGGAAACTCGTAGTTTTTTGGAAGCTTGGAAACCCCTTTCAATGAAAGTGATTCTCGTCAGTATCTCCTTGGGGCTACTTCCAGAGGACACAAACCATAGCCATAGAACTTGGAACTACATTATTGTGCCACGTTTCAAAGAGATACCACAAACCGTGTTTGATTTAGAGTTCCAACTACATGTATCCATATAGGAGAAAACAGAGTGAAACCTAAACATGAAAACGGTTACTGCAAAGGAACGGTTTAAGCTAGAAGAACGAAATTTGGTGAGCCAAGTGGGACTGGTGTACTGATCATTACCTGCAAGTATCATCACGATTGGGTGAAAAAATGTTTGCTGAGTTTTCAGGAAACTCGTAGTTTTTGGAAGGTTGGCAACCCCTTTCAATGAAAGTGATTCTCGTCAGTCTCTGCTTGGGGCTACTTCCAGAGGACACAAACCATAGCCATAGAACTTGGAACTACATTATTGTGCCAAGTTTCAAAGAGCTAGCACAAACCGTGTTTGATTTAGAGTTCCAACTATATGTATCCATATAGGAGAAAACAGAGTGAAACCTAAACATGAAAACGGTTACTGCAAAGGAATGGTTTAAGCTAGAAGAACGAAATTTGGTGAGCCAAGTGGGACTGGTGTACTGATCATTACCTGCAAGTATCATCACGATTGGGTGAAAAAAATGTTTGCTGAGATTTCCGGAAACTCGTAGTTTTTTGGAAGCTTGGCAACCCTTTCAATGAAAGTGATTCTCGTCAGTCTCTGCTTGGGGTTACTTCCAGAGGACACAAACCATAGCCATAGAACTTGGAACTACATTATTGTGCCAAGTTTCAAAGACCTAGCACAAACCGTGTTTGATTTAGAGTTCCAACTACATGTATCCATATAGGAGAAAACAGAGTGAAACCTAAACATGAAAACGGTTACTGCAAAGGAACGGTTTAACCTAGAAGAACGAAATTTGGTGAGCCAAGTGGGACTGGTGTACTGATCATTAAATGGATGTATCATCAAGATTGGGTGAAAAAATGTTTGCTGAGATTTCCGGAAACTCGTAGTTTTTTGGAAGCTTGGCAACCCCTTTCAATGAAAGTGATTCTCGTCAGTC
The DNA here is from genome assembly GCF_045843805.1 of Urocitellus parryii. Taxonomy (NCBI): domain Eukaryota; kingdom Metazoa; phylum Chordata; class Mammalia; order Rodentia; family Sciuridae; genus Urocitellus; species Urocitellus parryii. The sequence goes on along the minus strand of NW_027551959.1, from coordinate 52,836 downwards.
TCTGCTTGGGGCTACTTCCAGAGGACACAAACCATAGCCATAGAACTTGGAACTACATTATTGTTCCAAGTTTCAAAGAGCTAGCACAAACCGTGTTTGATTTAGACTTCCAACTACATGTATCCATATAGGAGAAAACAGAGTGAAACCTAAACATGAAAACGGTTACTGCAAAGGAACGGTTTAAGCTAGAAGAACGAAATTTGGTGAGCCAAGTGGGACTGGTGTACTGATCATTACCTGCAAGTATCATCACGATTTGGTGAAAAAATGTTTGCTGAGATTTCCGGAAACTCGTAGTTTTTTGGAAGCTTGGCAACCCCTTTCAATGAAAGTGATTCTCGTCAGTCTCTGCTTGGGGCTACCCCCAGAGGACACAAACCATAGCCATAGAACTTGGAACTACATTATTGTGCCACGTTTCAAAGAGATACCACAAACCGTGTTTGATTTACAGTTCCAACTACATGTATCCATATAGGAGAAAACAGAGTGAAACCTAAACATGAAAACGGTTACTGCAAAGGAACGGTTTAACCTAGAAGAACGAAATTTGGTGAGCCAAGTGGGACTGGTGTACTGATCATTACCTGCAAGTATCATCACGATTGGGTGAAAAAATGTTTGCTGAGATTTCAGGAAACTCGTAGTTTTTTGGAAGGTTGGCAACCCCTTTCAATGAAAGTGATTCTCGTCAGTCTCTGCTTGGGGCTACTTCCAGAGGACACAAACCATAGCCATAGAACTTGGAACTACATTATTTTGCCAAGTTTCAAAGAGATAGCACAAACCGTGTTTGATTTAGAGTTCCACCTACATGTATCCATATAGGAGAAAACAGAGTGAAACCTAAACATGAAAACGGTTACTGCAAAGGAACGGTTTAACCTAGAAGAACGAAATTTGGTGAGCCAAGTGGGACTGGTGTACTGATCATTACCTGCAAGTATCATCACGATTGGGTGAAAAAATGTTTGCTGAGATTTCAGGAAACTCGTAGTTTTTTGGAAGCTTGGCAACCCCTTTCAATGAAAGTGATTCTGGTCAGTCTCTGCTTGGGGCTACTTCCAGAGGACACAAACCATAGCCATAGAACTTGGAACTACATTATTGTGCCAAGTTTCAAAGAGCTAGCACAAACAGTGTTTGATTTACAGTTCCAACTACATGTATCCATATAGGAGAAAACAGAGTGAAACCTAAACATGAAAATGGTTACTGCAAAGGAACGGTTTAACCTAGAAGAACGAAATTTGGTGAGCCAAGTGGGACTGGTGTACTGATCATTACCTGCAAGTATCATCACGATTGGGTGAAAAAATGTTTGCTGAGATTTCAGGAAACTCGTAGTTTTTTGGAAGGTTGGCAACCCCTTTCAATGAAAGTGATTCTCGTCAGTCTCTGCTTGGGGCTACTTCCAGAGGACACAAACCATAGCCATAGAACTTGGAACTACATTATTGTGCCAAGTTTCAAAGAGATAGCACAAACCTTGTTTGATTTAGAGTTCCAACTACATGTATCCATATAGGAGAAAACAGAGTGAAACCTAAACATGAAAACGGTTACTGCAAAGAACGGTTTAACCTAGAAGAACAAATTTGGTGAGCCAAGTGGGACTGGTGTACTGATCATTAAATGGATGTATCATCAAGATTGGGTGAAAAAATGTTTGCTGAGATTTCAGGAAACTCGTAGTTTTTTGGAAGCTTGGAAACCCCTTTCAATGAAAGTGATTCTCGTCAGTATCTCCTTGGGGCTACTTCCAGAGGACACAAACCATAGCCATAGAACTTGGAACTACATTATTGTGCCAAGTTTCAAAGAGCTAGCACAAACCGTGTTTGATTTAGAGTTCCAACTACATGTATCCATATAGGAGAAAACAGAGTGAAACCTAAACATGAAAACGGTTACTGCAAAGGAACGGTTTAAGCTAGAAGAACGAAATTTGGTGAGCCAAGTGGGACTGGTGTACTGATCATTACCTGCAAGTATCATCACGATTGGGTGAAAAAATGTTTGCTGAGATTTCCGGAAACTCGTAGTTTTTTGGAAGCTTGGCAACCCCTTTCAATGAAAGTGATTCTCGTCAGTCTCTGCTTGGGGCTACCCCCAGAGGACACAAACCATAGCCATAGAACTTGGAACTACATTATTGTGCCACGTTTCAAAGAGATACCACAAACCATGTTTGATTTAGAGTTCCAACTACATGTATCCATATAGGAGAAAACAGAGTGAAACCTAAACATGAAAACGGTTACTGCAAAGGAACGGTTTAACCTAGAAGAAGGAAATTTGGTGAGCCAAGTGGGACTGGTGTACTGATCATTACCTGCAAGTATCATCACGATTGGGTGAAAAAATGTTTGCTGAGATTTCAGGAAACTCGTAGTTTTTTGGAAGGTTGGCAACCCCTTTCAATGAAAGTGATTCTCGTCAGTCTCTGCTTGGGGCTACTTCCAGAGGACACAAACCATAGCCATAGAACTTGGAACTATATTATTGTGCCAAGTTTCAAAGAGCTAGCACAAACCGTGTTTGATTTAGAGTTCCAACTACATGTATCCATATAGGAGAAAACAGAGTGAAACCTAAACATGAAAACGGTTACTGCAAAGGAACGGTTTAACCTAGAAGAATGAAATTTGGTGAGCCAAGTCGGGACTGGTGTACTCATCATTAAATGGATGTATCATCAAGATTGGGTGAAAAAATGTTTGCTGAGTTTTCCGGAAACTCGTAGTTTTTTGGAAGCTTGGCAACCCCTTTCAATGAAAGTGATTCTCGTCAGTCTCTGCTTGGGGCTACTTCCAGAGGACACAAACCATAGCCATAGAACTTGGAACTACATTATTGTGCCAAGTTTCAAAGAGCTAGCACAAACCATGTTTGATTTAGAGTTCCAACTACATGTATCCGTATAGGAGAAAACAGAGTGAAACCTAAACATGAAAATGGTTACTGCAAAGGAACGGTTTAAGCTAGAAGAACGAAATTTGGTGAGCCAAGTGGGACTGGTGTACTGATCATTACCTGCAAGTATCATCACGATTGGGTGAAAAAATGTTTGCTGAGATTTCCGGAAACTCGTAGTTTTTTGGAAGCTTGGCAACCCCTTTCAATGAAAGTGATTCTCGTCAGTCTCTGCTTGGGGCTACTTCCATAGGACACAAACCATTGCCATAGAACTTGGAACTACATTATTGTGCCAAGTTTCAAAGAGCTAGCACAAACCGTGTTTGATTTAGAGTTCCAACTACATGTATCCATATAGGAGAAAACAGAGTGAAACCTAAACATGAAAACGGTTACTGCAAAGGAACGGTTGAAGCTAGAAGAACGAAATTTGGTGAGCCAAGTGGGACTGGTGTACTGATCATTACCTGCAAGTATCATCACGATTGGGTGAAAAAATGTTTGCTGAGATTTCCGGAAACTCGTAGTTTTTTGGAAGCTTGGCAACCCCTTTCAATGAAAGTGATTCTCGTCAGTCTCTGCTTGGGGCTACTTCCAGAGGACACAAACCATAGCCATAGAACTTGGAACTACATTATTGTGCCAAGTTTCAAAGAGCTAGCACAAACCGTGTTTGATTTAGAGTTCCAACTACATGTATCCATATAGGAGAAAACAGAGTGAAACCTAAACATGAAAACGGTTACTGCAAAGGAACGGTTTAAGCTAGAAGAACGAAATTTGGTGAGCCAAGTGGGACTGGTGTACTGATCATTACCTGCAAGTATCATCACGATTGGGTGAAAAAATGTTTGCTGAGATTTCCGGAAACTCGTAGTTTTTTGGAAGCTTGGCAACCCCTTTCAATGAAAGTGATTCTCGTCAGTCTCTGCTTGGGGCTACTTCCAGAGGACACAAACCATAGCCATAGAACTTGGAACTACATTATTGTGCCAAGTTTCAAAGAGCTAGCACAAACCGTGTTTGATTTAGAGTTCCAACTACATGTATCCATATAGGAGAAAACAGAGTGAAACCTAAACATGAAAACGGTTACTGCAAAGGAACTGTTTAACCTAGAAGAACGAAATTTGGTGAGCCAAGTGGGACTGGTGTACTGATCATTAAATGGATGTATCATCAAGATTGGGTGAAAAAATGTTTGCTGAGATTTCCGGGAAACTCGTAGTTTTTTGGAAGCTTGGCAACCCCTTTCAATGAAAGTGATTCTCGTCAGTCTCTGCTTGGGGCTACCTCCAGAGGACACAAACCATAGCCATAGAACTTGGAACTACATTATTGTGCCACGTTTCAAAGAGATACCACAAACCGTGTTTGATTTACAGTTCCAACTACATGTATCCATATAGGAGAAAACAGAGTGAAACCTAAACATGAAAACGGTTACTGCAAAGGAACGGTTTAACCTAGAAGAACGAAATTTGGTGAGCCAAGTGGGACTGGTGTACTGATCATTACCTGCAAGTATCATCAAGATTGGGTGAAAAAATGTTTGCTGAGATTTCCGGAAACTCGTAGTTTTTTGGAAGCTTGGCAACCCCTTTCAATGAAAGTGATTCTCGTCAGTCTCTGCTTGGGGCTACTTCAAGAGGACACAAACCATAGCCCTAGAACTTGGAACTATATTATTGTGCCAAGTTTCAAAGAGCTAGCCCAAACCGTGTTTGATTTAGAGTTCCAAATACATGTATCCATATAGGAGAAAACAGAGTGAAACCTAAACATGAAAACGGTTACTGCAAAGGAACGGTTTAACCTAGAAGAACGAAATTTGGTGAGCCAAGTGGGACTGGTGTACTGATCATTAAATGGATGTATCATCAAGATTGGGTGAAAAAATGTTTGCTGAGTTTTCCGGAAACTCGTAGTTTTTTGGAAGCTTGGCAACCCCTTTCAATGAAAGTGATTCTCCTCAGTCTCTGCTTGGGGCTACTTCCAGAGGACACAAACCATAGCCATAGAACTTGGAACTACATTATTGTGCCAAGTTTCAAAGAGCTAGCACAAACCGTGTTTGATTTAGACTTCCAAATACATGTATCCATATATGAGAAAACAGAGTGAAACCTAAACATGAAAACGGTTACTGCAAAGGAACGGTTTAACCTAGAAGAACGAAATTTGGTGAGCCAAGTGGGACTGGTGTACTGATCATTACCTGCAAGTATCATCACGATTGGGTGAAAAAATGTTTGCTGAGATTTCCGGAAACTGGTAGTTTTTTGGAAGCTTGGCAACCCCTTTCAATGAAAGTGATTCTCGTCAGTCTCTGCTTGGGGCTACTTCCAGAGGACACAAACCATTGCCATAGAACTTGGAACTACATTATTGTGCCAAGTTTCAAAGAGCTAGCACAAACCGTGTTTGATTTAGAGTTCCAACTACATGTATCCATATAGGAGAAAACAGAGTGAAACCTAAACATGAAAACGGTTACTGCAAAGGAACGGTTTAAGCTAGAAGAACGAAATTTGGTGAGCCAAGTGGGACTGGTGTACTGATCATTACCTGCAAGTATCATCACGATTGGGTGAAAAAATGTTTGCTGAGATTTCCGGAAACTCGTAGTTTTTTGGAAGCTTGGCAACCCCTTTCAATGAAAGTGATTCTCGTCAGTCTCTGCTTGGGGCTACTTCCAGAGGACACAAACCATAGCCATAGAACTTGGAACTACATTATTGTGCCAAGTTTCAAAGAGCTAGCACAAACCGTGTTTGATTTAGAGTTCCAACTACATGTATCCATATAGGAGAAAACAGAGTGAAACCTAAACATGAAAACGGTTACTGCAAAGGAACGGTTTAAGCTAGAAGAACGAAATTTGGTGAGCCAAGTGGGACTGGTGTACTGATCATTACCTGCAAGTATCATCACGATTGGGTGAAAAAATGTTTGCTGAGATTTCCGGAAACTCGTAGTTTTTTGGAAGCTTGGCAACCCCTTTCAATGAAAGTGATTCTCGTCAGTCTCTGCTTGGGGCTACTTCCAGAGGACACAAACCATTGCCATAGAACTTGGAACTACATTATTGTGCCAAGTTTCAAAGAGCTAGCACAAACCGTGTTTGAATTAGAGTTCCAACTACATGTATCCATATAGGAGAAAACAGAGTGAAACCTAAACATGAAAACGGTTACTGCAAAGGAACGGTTTAACCTAGAAGAAGGAAATTTGGTGAGCCAAGTGGGACTGGTGTACTGATCATTACCTGCAAGTATCATCACGATTGGGTGAAAAAATGTTTGCTGAGATTTCAGGAAACTCGTAGTTTTTTGGAAGGTTGGCAACCCCTTTCAATGAAAGTGATTCTCGTCAGTCTCTGCTTGGGGCTACTTCCAGAGGACACAAACCATAGCCCTAGAACTTGGAACTATATTATTGTGCCAAGTTTCAAAGAGCTAGCACAAACCGTGTTTGATTTAGAGTTCCAACTACATGTATCCATATAGGAGAAAACAGAGTGAAACCTAAACATGAAAACGGTTACTGCAAAGGAACGGTTTAACCTAGAAGAATGAAATTTGGTGAGCCAAGTCGGACTGGTGTACTCATCATTAAATGGATGTATCATCAAGATTGGGTGAAAAAATGTTTGCTGAGTTTTCCGGAAACTCGTAGTTTTTTGGAAGCTTGGCAACCCCTTTCAATGAAAGTGATTCTCGTCAGTCTCTGCTTGGGGCTACTTCCAGAGGACACAAACCATAGCCATAGAACTTGGAACTACATTATTGTGCCAAGTTTCAAAGAGCTAGCACAAACCATGTTTGATTTAGAGTTCCAACTACATGTATCCGTATAGGAGAAAACAGAGTGAAACCTAAACATGAAAATGGTTACTGCAAAGGAACGGTTTAAGCTAGAAGAACGAAATTTGGTGAGCCAAGTGGGACTGGTGTACTGATCATTACCTGCAAGTATCATCACGATTGGGTGAAAAAATGTTTGCTGAGATTTCCGGAAACTCGTAGTTTTTTGGAAGCTTGGCAACCCCTTTCAATGAAAGTGATTCTCGTCAGTCTCTGCTTGGGGCTACTTCCATAGGACACAAACCATTGCCATAGAACTTGGAACTACATTATTGTGCCAAGTTTCAAAGAGCTAGCACAAACCGTGTTTGATTTAGAGTTCCAACTACATGTATCCATATAGGAGAAAACAGAGTGAAACCTAAACATGAAAACGGTTACTGCAAAGGAACGGTTGAAGCTAGAAGAACGAAATTTGGTGAGCCAAGTGGGACTGGTGTACTGATCATTACCTGCAAGTATCATCACGATTGGGTGAAAAAATGTTTGCTGAGATTTCCGGAAACTCGTAGTTTTTTGGAAGCTTGGCAACCCCTTTCAATGAAAGTGATTCTCGTCAGTCTCTGCTTGGGGCTACTTCCAGAGGACACAAACCATAGCCATAGAACTTGGAACTACATTATTGTGCCAAGTTTCAAAGAGCTAGCACAAACCGTGTTTGATTTAGAGTTCCAACTACATGTATCCATATAGGAGAAAACAGAGTGAAAACCTAAACATGAAAACGGTTACTGCAAAGGAACGGTTTAAGCTAGAAGAACGAAATTTGGTGAGCCAAGTGGGACTGGTGTACTGATCATTACCTGCAAGTATCATCACGATTGGGTGAAAAAATGTTTGCTGAGATTTCCGGAAACTCGTAGTTTTTTGGAAGCTTGGCAACCCCTTTCAATGAAAGTGATTCTCGTCAGTCTCTGCTTGGGGCTACTTCCAGAGGACACAAACCATAGCCATAGAACTTGGAACTACATTATTGTGCCAAGTTTCAAAGAGCTAGCACAAACCGTGTTTGATTTAGAGTTCCAACTACATGTATCCATATAGGAGAAAACAGAGTGAAACCTAAACATGAAAACGGTTACTGCAAAGGAACTGTTTAACCTAGAAGAACGAAATTTGGTGAGCCAAGTGGGACTGGTGTACTGATCATTAAATGGATGTATCATCAAGATTGGGTGAAAAAATGTTTGCTGAGATTTCCGGAAACTCGTAGTTTTTTGGAAGCTTGGCAACCCCTTTCAATGAAAGTGATTCTCGTCAGTCTCTGCTTGGGGCTACCTCCAGAGGACACAAACCATAGCCATAGAACTTGGAACTACATTATTGTGCCACGTTTCAAAGAGATACCACAAACCGTGTTTGATTTACAGTTCCAACTACATGTATCCATATAGGAGAAAACAGAGTGAAACCTAAACATGAAAACGGTTACTGCAAAGGAACGGTTTAACCTAGAAGAACGAAATTTGGTGAGCCAAGTGGGACTGGTGTACTGATCATTACCTGCAAGTATCATCAAGATTGGGTGAAAAAATGTTTGCTGAGATTTCCGGAAACTCGTAGTTTTTTGGAAGCTTGGCAACCCCTTTCAATGAAAGTGATTCTCGTCAGTCTCTGCTTGGGGCTACTTCAAGAGGACACAAACCATAGCCCTAGAACTTGGAACTATATTATTGTGCCAAGTTGCAAAGAGCTAGCCCAAACCGTGTTTGATTTAGAGTTCCAAATACATGTATCCATATAGGAGAAAACAGAGTGAAACCTAAACATGAAAACGGTTACTGCAAAGGAACGGTTTAACCTAGAAGAACGAAATTTGGTGAGCCAAGTGGGACTGGTGTACTGATCATTAAATGGATGTATCATCAAGATTGGGTGAAAAAATGTTTGCTGAGTTTTCCGGAAACTCGTAGTTTTTTGGAAGCTTGGCAACCCCTTTCAATGAAAGTGATTCTCGTCAGTCTCTGCTTGGGGCTACTTCCAGAGGACACAAACCATAGCCATAGAACTTGGAACTACATTATTGTGCCAAGTTTCAAAGAGCTAGCACAAACCGTGTTTGATTTAGACTTCCAAATACATGTATCCATATATGAGAAAACAGAGTGAAACCTAAACATGAAAACGGTTACTGCAAAGGAACGGTTTAACCTAGAAGAACGAAATTTGGTGAGCCAAGTGGGACTGGTGTACTGATCATTACCTGCAAGTATCATCACGATTGGGTGAAAAAATGTTTGCTGAGATTTCCGGAAACTGGTAGTTTTTTGGAAGCTTGGCAACCCCTTTCAATGAAAGTGATTCTCGTCAGTCTCTGCTTGGGGGCTACTTCCAGAGGACACAAACCATTGCCATAGAACTTGGAACTACATTATTGTGCCAAGTTTCAAAGAGCTAGCACAAACCGTGTTTGATTTAGAGTTCCAACTACATGTATCCATATAGGAGAAAACAGAGTGAAACCTAAACATGAAAACGGTTACTGCAAAGGAACGGTTTAAGCTAGAAGAACGAAATTTGGTGAGCCAAGTGGGACTGGTGTACTGATCATTACCTGCAAGTATCATCACGATTGGGTGAAAAAATGTTTGCTGAGATTTCCGGAAACTCGTAGTTTTTTGGAAGCTTGGCAACCCCTTTCAATGAAAGTGATTCTCGTCAGTCTCTGCTTGGGGCTACTTCCAGAGGACACAAACCATAGCCATAGAACTTGGAACTACATTATTGTGCCAAGTTTCAAAGAGCTAGCACAAACCGTGTTTGATTTAGAGTTCCAACTACATGTATCCATATAGGAGAAAACAGAGTGAAACCTAAACATGAAAACGGTTACTGCAAAGGAACGGTTTAAGCTAGAAGAACGAAATTTGGTGAGCCAAGTGGGACTGGTGTACTGATCATTACCTGCAAGTATCATCACGATTGGGTGAAAAAATGTTTGCTGAGATTTCCGGAAACTCGTAGTTTTTTGGAAGCTTGGCAACCCCTTTCAATGAAAGTGATTCTCGTCAGTCTCTGCTTGGGGCTACTTCCAGAGGACACAAACCATAGCCATAGAACTTGGAACTACATTATTGTGCCAAGTTTCAAAGAGCTAGCACAAACCGTGTTTGATTTAGAGTTCCAACTACATGTATCCATATAGGAGAAAACAGAGTGAAACCTAAACATGAAAACGGTTACTGCAAAGGAACTGTTTAACCTAGAAGAACGAAATTTGGTGAGCCAAGTGGGACTGGTGTACTGATCATTAAATGGATGTATCATCAAGATTGGGTGAAAAAATGTTTGCTGAGATTTCCGGAAACTCGTAGTTTTTTGGAAGCTTGGCAACCCCTTTCAATGAAAGTGATTCTCGTCAGTCTCTGCTTGGGGCTACCTCCAGAGGACACAAACCATAGCCATAGAAATTGGAACTACATTATTGTGCCACGTTTCAAAGAGATACCACAAACCGTGTTTGATTTACAGTTCCAACTACATGTATCCATATAGGAGAAAACAGAGTGAAACCTAAACATGAAAACGGTTACTGCAAAGGAACGGTTTAACCTAGAAGAACGAAATTTGGTGAGCCAAGTGGGACTGGTGTACTGATCATTACCTGCAAGTATCATCACGATTGGGTGAAAAAATGTTTGCTGAGATTTCAGGACACTAGTAGTTTTTGGAAGCTTGGCAACCCCTTTCAATGAAAGTGATTCTCGTCAGTCTCTGCTTGGGGCTACTTCCAGAGGACACAAACCATAGCCCTAGAACTTGGAACTATATTATTTTGCCAAGTTTCAAAGAGCTAGCACAAACCGTGTTTGATTTAGAGTTCCAAATACATGTATCCATATAGGAGAAAACAGAGTGAAACCTAAACATGAAAACGGTTACTGCAAAGGAACGGTTTAACCTAGAAGAACGAAATTTGGTGAGCCAAGTGGGACTGGTGTACTGATCATTAAATGGATGCATCATCAAGATTGGGTGAAAAAATGTTTGCTGAGTTTTCCGGAAACTCGTAGTTTTTTGGAAGCTTGGCAACCCCTTTCAATGAAAGTGATTCTCGTCAGTCTCTGCTTGGGGCTACTTCCAGAGGACACAAACCATAGCCATAGAACTTGGAACTACATTATTGTGCCAAGTTTCAAAGAGCTAGCACAAACCGTGTTTGATTTAGACTTCCAAATACATGTATCCATATAGGAGAAAACAGAGTGAAACCTAAACATGAAAACGGTTACTGCAAAGGAACGGTTTAACCTAGAAGAACGAAATTTGGTGAGCCAAGTGGGACTGGTGTACTGATCATTACCTGCAAGTATCATCACGATTGGGTGAAAAAATGTATGCTGAGATTTCCGGAAACTGGTAGTTTTTTGGAAGCTTGGCAACCCCTTTCAATGAAAGTGATTCTCGTCAGTCTCTGCTTGGGGCTACTTCCATAGGACACAAACCATTGCCATAGAACTTGGAACTACATTATTGTGCCAAGTTTCAAACACCTAGCACAAACCGTGTTTGATTTAGAGTTCCAACTACATGTATCCATATAGGAGAAAACAGAGTGAAACCTAAACATGAAAACGGTTACTGCAAAGGAACGGTTTAAGCTAGAAGAACGAAATTTGGTGAGCCAAGTGGGACTGGTGTACTGATAATTACCTGCAAGTATCATCACGATTGGGTGAAAAAATGTTTGCTGAGATTTCCGGAAACTCGTAGTTTTTTGGAAGCTTGGCAACCCTTTCAATGAAAGTGATTCTCGTCAGTCTCTGCTTGGGGCTACTTCCAGAGGACACAAACCATAGCCATAGAACTTGGAACTACATTATTGTGCCAAGTTTCAAAGAGCTAGCACAAACCGTGTTTGATTTAGAGTTCCAACTACATGTATCCATATAGGAGAAAACAGAGTGAAACCTAAACATGAAACGGTTACTGCAAAGGAACGGTTTAACCTAGAAGAACGAAATTTGGTGAGCCAAGTGGGACTGGTGTACTGATCATTAAATGGATGTATCATCAAGATTGGGTGAAAAAATGTTTGCTGAGATTTCCGGAAACTCGTAGTTTTTTGGAAGCTTGGCAACCCCTTTCAATGAAAGTGATTCTCGTCAGTCTCTGCTTGGGGCTACTTCCAGAGGACACAAACCATAGCCATAGAACTTGGAACTACATTATTGTTCCAAGTTTCAAAGAGCTAGCACAAACCGTGTTTGATTTAGACTTCCAACTACATGTATCCATATAGGAGAAAAGAGAGTGAAACCTAAACATGAAAAAGGTTACTGCAAAGGAACGGTTTAACCTAGAAGAACGAAATTTGGTGAGCCAAGTGGGACTGGTGTACTGATCATTACCTGCAAGTATCATCAAGATTGGGTGAAAAAATATTTGCTGAGATTTCCGGAAACTCGTAGTTTTTTGGAAGCTTGGCAACCCCTTTCAATGAAAGTGATTCTCGTCAGTCTCTGCTTGGGGCTACTTCCAGAGGACACAAACCATAGCCATAGAACTTGGAACGACATTATTGTGCCAAGTTTCAAAGAGCTAGCACAAACCGTGTTTGATTTAGAGTTCCAACTACATGTATCCATATAGGAGAAAACAGAGTGAAACCTAAACATGAAAACGGTTACTGCAAAGGAACGGTTTAAGCTAGAAGAACGAAATTTGGTGAGCCAAGTGGGACTGGTGTACTGATCATTACCTGCAAGTATCATCACGATTGGGTGAAAAAATGTTTGCTGAGATTTCCGGAAACTCGTAGTTTTTTGGAAGCTTGGCAACCCCTTTCAATGAAAGTGATTCTCGTCAGTCTCTGCTTGGGGCTACTTCCAGAGGACACAAACCATAGCCATAGAACTTGGAACTACATTATTGTGCCAAGTTTCAAAGAGCTAGCACAAACCGTGTTTGATTTAGAGTTCCAACTACATGTATCCATATAGGAGAAAACAGAGTGAAACCTAAACATGAAAACGGTTACTGCAAAGGAACGGTTTAACCTAGAAGAACGAAATTTGGTGAGCCAAGTGGGACTGGTGTACTGATCATTAAATGGATGCATCATCAAGATTGGGTGAAAAAATGTTTGCTGAGTTTTCCGGAAACTCGTAGTTTTTTGGAAGCTTGGCAACCCCTTTCAATGAAAGTGATTCTCGTCAGTCTCTGCTTGGGGCTACTTCCAGAGGACACAGACCATAGCCATAGAACTTGGAACTACATTATTGTGCCAAGTTTCAAAGAGCTAGCACAAACCGTGTTTGATTTAGACTTCCAAATACATGTATCCATATATGAGAAAACAGAGTGAAACCTAAACATGAAAACGGTTACTGCAAAGGAACGGTTTAACCTAGAAGAAAGAAATTTGGTGAGCCAAGTGGGACTGGTGTACTGATCATTACCTGCAAGTATCATCACGATTGGGTGAAAAAATGTTTGCTGAGATTTCCGGAAACTGGTAGTTTTTTGGAAGCTTGGCAACCCCTTTCAATGAAAGTGATTCTCGTCAGTCTCTGCTTGGGGCTACTTCCATAGGACACAAACCATTGCCATAGAACTTGGAACTACATTATTGTGCCAAGTTTCAAAGAGCTAGCACAAACCGTGTTTGATTTAGAGTTCCAACTACATGTATCCATATAGGAGAAAACAGAGTGAAACCTAAACATGAAAACGGTTACTGCAAAGGAACGGGTTAACCTAGAAGAACGAAATTTGGTGAGCCAAGTGGGACTGGTGTACTGATAATTACCTGCAAGTATCATCACGATTGGGTGAAAAAATGTTTGCTGAGATTTCCGGAAACTCGTAGTTTTTTGGAAGCTTGGCAACCCCTTTCAATGAAAGTGATTCTCGTCAGTCTCTACTTGGGGCTACTTCCAGAGGACACAAACCATAGCCATAGAACTTGGAACTACATTATTGTGCCAAGTTTCAAAGAGCTAACACAAACCGTGTTTGATTTAGAGTTCCAACTACATGTATCCATATAGGAGAAAACAGAGTGAAACCTAAACATGAAAACGGTTACTGCAAAGGAACTGTTTAACCTAGAAGAACGAAATTTGGTGAGCCAAGTGGGACTGGTGTACTGATCATTAAATGGATGTATCATCAAGATTGGGTGAAAAAATGTTTGCTGAGATTTCCGGAAACTCGTAGTTTTTTGGAAGCTTGGCAACCCCTTTCAATGAAAGTGATTCTCGTCAGGCTCTGCTTGGGGCTACCTCCAGAGGACACAAATCATAGCCATAGAACTTGGAACTACATTATTGTGCCACGTTTCAAAGAGATACCACAAACCGTGTTTGATTTACAGTTCCAACTACATGTATCCGTATAGGAGAAAACAGAGTGAAACCTAAACATGAAAACGGTTACTGCAAAGGAACGGTTTAACCTAGAAGAACGAAATTTGGTGAGCCAAGTGGGACTGGTGTACTGATCATTAAATGGATGTATCATCAAGATTGGGTGAAAAAATGTTTGCTGAGTTTTCCGGAAACTCGTAGTTTTTTGGAAGCTTGGCAACCCCTTTCAATGAAAGTGATTCTCCTCAGTCTCTGCTTGGGGCTACTTCCAGAGGACACAAACCATAGCCATAGAACTTGGAACTACATTATTGTGCCAAGTTTCAAAGAGCTAGCACAAACCGTGTTTGATTTAGACTTCCAAATACATGTATCCATATATGAGAAAACAGAGTGAAACCTAAACATGAAAACGGTTACTGCAAAGGAACGGTTTAACCTAGAAGAACGAAATTTGGTGAGCCAAGTGGGACTGGTGTACTGATCATTACCTGCAAGTATCATCACGATTGGGTGAAAAAATGTTTGCTGAGATTTCCGGAAACTGGTAGTTTTTTGGAAGCTTCGCAACCCCTTTCAATGAAAGTGATTCTCGTCAGTCTCTGCTTGGGGCTACTTCCATAGGACACAAACCATTGCCATAGAACTTGGAACTACATTATTGTGCCAAGTTTCAAAGAGCTAGCACAAACCGTGTTTGATTTAGAGTTCCAACTACATGTATCCATATAGGAGAAAACAGAGTGAAACCTAAACATGAAAACGGTTACTGCAAAGGAACGGTTTAACCTAGAAGAACGAAATTTGGTGAGCCAAGTGGGGACTGGTGTACTGATCATTAAATGCATGTATCATCAAGATTGGGTGAAAAAATGTTTGCTGAGATTTCTGGAAACTCGTAGTTTTTTGGAAGCTTGGCAACCCCTTTCAATGAAAGTGATTCTCGTCAGTCTCTGCTTGGGGCTACTTCCAGAGGACACAAACCATAGCCATAGAACTTGGATCTACATTATTGTTCCAAGTTTCAAAGAGCTAGCACAAACCGTGTTTGATTTAGACTTCCAACTACATGTATCCATATAGGAGAAAACAGAGTGAAACCTAAACATGAAAACGGTTACTGCAAAGGAACGGTTTAACCTAGAAGAACGAAATTTGGTGAGCCAAGTGGGACTGGTGTACTGATCATTACCTGCAAGTATCATTACGATTGGATGAAAAAATGTTTGCTGAGATTTCAGGAAACTCGTAGTTTTTTGGAAGCTTGGCAACCCCTTTCAATGAAAGTGATTCTCCTCAGTCTCTGCTTGGGGCTACTTCCAGAGGACACAAACCATTGCCATAGAACTTGGAACTACATTATTGTGCCAAGTTTCAAAGAGCTAGCACAAACCGTGTTTGATTTAGAGTTCCAACTATATGTATCCATATAGGAGAAAACAGAGTGAAACCTAAACATGAAAACGGTTACTGCAAAGGAATGGTTTAAGCTAGAAGAACGAAATTTGGTGAGCCAAGTGGGACTGGTGTACTGATCATTACCTGCAAGTATCATCACGATTGGGTGAAAAAATGTTTGCTGAGATTTCCGGAAACTCGTAGTTTTTTGGAAGCTTGGCAACCCCTTTCAATGAAAGTGATTCTCGTCAGTCTCTGCTTGGGGTTACTTCCAGAGGACACAAACCATATCCATAGAACTTGGAACTACATTATTGTGCCAAGTTTCAAAGAGATAGCACAAACCGTGTTTGATTTAGAGTTCCAACTACATGTATCCATATAGGAGAAAACAGAGTGAAACCTAAACATGAAAACGGTTACTGCAAAGGAACGGTTTAACCTAGAAGAACGAAATTTGGTGAGCCAAGTGGGACTGGTGTACTGATCATTAAATGGATGTATCATCACGATTGGGTGAAAAAATGTTTGCTGAGATTTCCGGAAACTCGTAGTTTTTTGGAAGCTTGGCAACCCCTTTCAATGAAAGTGATTCTCGTCAGTCTCTGCTTGGGGCTACCTCCAGAGGACACAAACCATAACCATAGAACTTGGAACTACATTATTGTGCCACGTTTCAAAGAGATACCACAAACCGTGTTTGATTTACAGTTCCAACTACATGTATCCATATAGGAGAAAACAGAGTGAAACCTAAACATGAAAACGGTTACTGCAAAGGAACGGTTTAACCTAGAAGAACGAAATTTGGTGAGCCAAGTGGGACTGGTGTACTGATCATTACCTGCAAGTATCATCACGATTGGGTGAAAAAATGTTTGCTGAGATTTCCGGAAACTGGTAGTTTTTTGGAAGCTTGGCAACCCCTTTCAATGAAAGTGATTCTCGTCAGTCTCTGCTTGGGGCTACTTCCATAGGACACAAACCATTGCCATAGAACTTGGAACTACATTATTGTGCCAAGTTTCAAAGACCTAGCACAAACCGTGTTTGATTTAGAGTTCCAACTACATGTATCCATATAGGAGAAAACAGAGTGAAACCTAAACATGAAAACGGTTACTGCAAAGGAACGGTTTAACATAGAAGAACGAAATTTGGTGAGCCAAGTGGGAGTGGTGTACTGATCATTAAATGGATGTATCATCAAGATTGGGTGAAAAAATGTTTGCTGAGATTTCCGGAAACTCGTAGTTTTATGGAAGCTTGGCAACCCCTTTAAATGAAAGTGATTCTCGTCAGTCTCTGCTTGGGGCTACTTCCAGAGGACACAAACCATAGCCATAGAACTTGGAACTACATTATTGTTCCAAGTTTCAAAGAGCTAGCACAAACCGTGTTTGATTTAGACTTCCAACTACATGTATCCATATAGGAGAAAAGAGAGTGAAACCTAAACATGAAAAAGGTTACTGCAAAGGAACGGTTTAACCTAGAAGAACGAAATTTGGTGAGCCAAGTGGGACTGGTGTACTGATCATTACCTGCAAGTATCATCAAGATTGGGTGAAAAAATATTTGCTGAGATTTCCGGAAACTCGTAGTTTTTTGGAAGCTTGGCAACCCCTTTCAATGAAAGTGATTCTCGTCAGTCTCTGCTTGGGGCTACTTCCAGAGGACACAAACCATAGCCATAGAACTTGGAACTACATTATTGTGCCAAGTTTCAAAGAGCTAGCACAAACCGTGTTTGATTTAGAGTTCCAACTACATGTATCCATATAGGAGAAAATAGAGTGAAACCTAAACATGAAAACGGTTACTGCAAAGGAACGGTTTAAGCTAGAAGAACGAAATTTGGTGAGCCAAGTGGGACTGGTGTACTGATCATTACCTGCAAGTATCATCACGATTGGGTGAAAAAATGTTTGCTGAGATTTCCGGAAACTCGTAGTTTTTTGGAAGCTTGGCAACCCCTTTCAATGAAAGTGATTCTCGTCAGTCTCTGCTTGGGGCTACTTCCAGAGGACACAAACCATAGCCATAGAACTTGGAACTACATTATTGTGCCACGTTTCAAATAGATACCACAAACCGTGTTTGATTTACAGTTCCAACTACATGTATCCATATAGGAGAAAACAGAGTGAAACCTAAACATGAAAACGGTTACTGCAAAGGAATGGTTTAACCTAGAAGAATGAAATTTGGTGAGCCAAGTGGGACTGGTGTACTGATCATTACCTGCAAGTATCATCACGATTGGGTGAAAAAATGTTTGCTGAGATTTCCGGAAACTCGTAGTTTTTTGGAAGCTTGGCAACCCCTTTCAATGAAAGTGATTCTCGTCAGTCTCTGCTTGGGGCTACTTCCAGAGGACACAATCCATAGCCATAGAACTTGGAACTACATTATTGTGCCACGTTTCAAAGAGATACCACAAACCGTGTTTGATTTACAGTTCCAACTACATGTATCCATATAGGAGAAAACAGAGTGAAACCTAAACATGAAAACGGTTACTGCAAAGGAACGGTTTAACCTAGAAGAACGAAATTTGGTGAGCCAAGTGGGACTGGTGTACTGATCATTAAATGGATGTATCATCAAGATTGGGTGAAAAAATGTTTGCTGAGTTTTCCGGAAACTCGTAGTTTTTTGGAAGCTTGGCAACCCCTTTCAATGAAAGTGATTCTCGTCAGTCTCTGCTTGGGGCTACTTCCAGAGGACACAAACCATAGCCATAGAACTTGGAACTACATTATTGTGCCAAGTTTCAAAGAGCTAGCACAAACCGTGTTTGATTTAGACTTCCAAATACATGTATCCATATAGGAGAAAACAGAGTGAAACCTAAACATGAAAACGGTTACTGCAAAGGAACGGTTTAACCTAGAAGAACGAAATTTGGTGAGCCAAGTGGGACAGGTGTACTGATCATTACCTGCAAGTATCATCACGATTGGGTGAAAAAATGTTTGCTGAGATTTCCGGAAACTGGTAGTTTTTTGGAAGGTTCGCAACCCCTTTCAATGAAAGTGATTCTCGTCAGTCTCTGCTTGGGGCTACTTCCATAGGACACAAACCATTGCCATAGAACTTGGAACTACATTATTGTGCCAAGTTTCAAAGAGCTAGCACAAACCGTGTTTGATTTAGAGTTCCAACTACATGTATCCATATAGGAGAAAACAGAGTGAAACCTAAACATGAAAACGGTTACTGCAAAGGAACGGTTTAACCTAGAAGAACGAAATTTGGTGAGCCAAGTGGGACTGGTGTACTGATCATTAAATGCATGTATCATCAAGATTGGGTGAAAAAATGTTTGCTGAGATTTCCGGAAACTCGTAGTTTTTTGGAAGCTTGGCAACCCCTTTCAATGAAAGTGATTCTCGTCAGTCTCTGCTTGGGGCTACTTCCAGAGGACACAAACCATAGCCATAGAACTTGGAACTACATTATTGTTCCAAGTTTCAAAGAGCTAGCACAAACCGTGTTTGATTTAGACTTCCAACTACATGTGTCCATATAGGAGAAAACAGAGTGAAACCTAAACATGAAAACTGTTACTGCAAAGGAACGGTTTAACCTAGAAGAACGAAATTTGGTGAGCCAAGTGGGACTGGTGTACTGATCATTACCTGCAAGTATCATCACGATTGGGTGAAAAAATGTTTGCTGAGATTTCAGGAAACTCGTAGTTTTTTGGAAGCTTGGCAACCCCTTTCAATGAAAGTGATTCTCGTCAGTCTCTGCTTGGGGCTACTTCCAGAGGACACAAACCATAGCCATAGAACTTGGAACTACATTATTGTGCCAAGTTTCAAAGAGCTAGCACAAACCGTGTTTGATTTAGAGTTCCAACTACATGTATCCATATAGGAGAAAACAGAGTGAAACCTAAACATGAAAACGGTTACTGCAAAGGAACGGTTTAAGCTAGAAGAACGAAATTTGGTGAGCCAAGTGGGACTGGTGTACTGATCATTACCTGGAAGTATCATCACGATTGGGTGAAAAAATGTTTGCTGAGATTTCAGGAAACTCGTAGTTTATTGGAAGCTTGGCAACCCCTTTCAATGAAAGTGATTCTCGTCAGTCTCTGCTTGGGGCTACTTCCAGAGGACACAAACCATAGCCATAGAACTTGGAACTACATTATTGTGCCAAGTTTCAAAGAGCTAGCACAAACCGTGTTTGATTTAGAGTTCCAACTATATGTATCCATATAGGAGAAAACAGAGTGAAACCTAAACATGAAAACGGTTACTGCAAAGGAATGGTTTAAGGTAGAAGAACGAAATTTGGTGAGCCAAGTGGGACTGGTGTACTGATCATTACCTGCAAGTATCATCACGATTGGGTGAAAAAATGTTTGCTGAGATTTCCGGAAACTCGTAGTTTTTTGGAAGCTTGGCAACCCCTTTCAATGAAAGTGATTCTCGTCAGTCTCTGCTTGGGGTTACTTCCAGAGGACACAAACCATATCCATAGAACTTGGAACTACATTATTGTGCCAAGTTTCAAAGAGATAGCACAAACCGTGTTTGATTTAGAGTTCCAACTACATGTATCCATATAGGAGAAAACAGAGTGAAACCTAAACATGAAAACGGTTACTGCAAAGGAACGGTTTAACCTAGAAGAACGAAATTTGGTGAGCCAAGTGGGACTGGTGTACTGATCATTAAATGGATGTATCATCAAGATTGGGTGAAAAAATGTTTGCTGAGATTTCCGGAAACTCGTAGTTTTTTGGAAGCTTGGCAACCCCTTTCAATGAAAGTGATTCTCGTCAGTCTCTGCTTGGGGCTACCTCCAGAGGACACAAACCATAACCATAGAACTTGGAACTACATTATTGTGCCACGTTTCAAAGAGATACCACAAACCGTGTTTGATTTACAGTTCCAACTACATGTATCCATATAGGAGAAAACAGAGTGAAACCTAAACATGAAAACGGTTACTGCAAAGGAACGGTTTAACCTAGAAGAACGAAATTTGGTGAGCCAAGTGGGACTGGTGTACTGATCATTACCTGCAAGTATCATCACGATTGGGTGAAAAAATGTTTGCTGAGATTTCCGGAAACTGGTAGTTTTTTGGAAGCTTGGCAACCCCTTTCAATGAAAGTGATTCTCGTCAGTCTCTGCTTGGGGCTACTTCCATAGGACACAAACCATTGCCATAGAACTTGGAACTACATTATTGTGCCAAGTTTCAAAGACCTAGCACAAACCGTGTTTGATTTAGAGTTCCAACTACATGTATCCATATAGGAGAAAACAGAGTGAAACCTAAACATGAAAACGGTTACTGCAAAGGAACGGTTTAACATAGAAGAACGAAATTTGGTGAGCCAAGTGGGACTGGTGTACTGATCATTAAATGGATGTATCATCAAGATTGGGTGAAAAAAATGTTTGCTGAGATTTCCGGAAACTCGTAGTTTTTTGGAAGCTTGGCAACGCCTTTCAATGAAAGTGATTCTCGTCAGTCTCTGCTTGGGGCTACTTCCAGAGGACACAAACCATAGCCATAGAACTTGGAACTACATTATTGTTCCAAGTTTCAAAGAGCTAGCACAAACCGTGTTTGATTTAGACTTCCAACTACATGTATCCATATAGGAGAAAAGAGAGTGAAACCTAAACATGAAAAAGGTTACTGCAAAGGAACGGTTTAACCTAGAAGAACGAAATTTGGTGAGCCAAGTGGGACTGGTGTACTGATCATTACCTGCAAGTATCATCACGATTGGGTGAAAAAATGTTTGCTGAGATTTCCGGAAACTCGTAGTTTTTTGGAAGCTTGGCAACCCCTTTCAATGAAAGTGATTCTCGTCAGTCTCTGCTTGGGGCTACTTCCAGAGGACACAAACCATAGCCATAGAACTTTGAACTACATTATTGTGCCAAGTTTCAAAGAGCTAGCACAAACCGTGTTTGATTTAGACTTCCAACTACATGTATCCATATAGGAGAAAACAGAGTGAAACCTAAACATGAAAACGGTTACTGCAAAGGAACGGTTTAACCTAGAAGAACGAAATTTGGTGAGCCAAGTGGGACTTGTGTACTGATCATTAAATGGATGTATCATCAAGATTGGGTGAAAAAATGTTTGCTGAGATTTCCGGAAACTCGTAGTTTTTTGGAAGCTTGGCAACCCCTTTCAATGAAAGTGATTCTCGTCAGTCTCTCCTTGGGGCTACCTCCAGAGGACACAAACCATAGCCATAGAACTTGGAACTACATTATTGTGCCACGTTTCAAATAGATACCACAAACCGTGTTTGATTTACAGTTCCAACTACATGTATCCATATAGGAGAAAACAGAGTGAAACCTAAACATGAAAACGGTTACTGCAAAGGAATGGTTTAACCTAGAAGAATGAAATTTGGTGAGCCAAGTGGGACTGGTGTACTGATCATTACCTGCAGGTATCATCACGATTGGGTGAAAAAATGTTTGCTGAGATTTCCGGAAACTCGTAGTTTTTTGGAAGCTTGGCAACCCCTTTCAATGAAAGTGATTCTCGTCAGTCTCTGCTTGGGGCTACTTCCAGAGGACACAATCCATAGCCATAGAACTTGGAACTACATTATTGTGCCACGTTTCAAAGAGATACCACAAACCGTGTTTGATTTACAGTTCCAACTACATGTATCCATATAGGAGAAAACAGAGTGAAACCTAAACATGAAAACGGTTACTGCAAAGGAACGGTTTAACCTAGAAGAACGAAATTTGGTGAGCCAAGTGGGACTGGTGTACTGATCATTAAATGGATGTATCATCAAGATTGGGTGAAAAAATGTTTGCTGAGTTTTCCGGAAACTCGTAGTTTTTTGGAAGCTTGGCAACCCCTTTCAATGAAAGTGATTCTCGTCAGTCTCTGCTTGGGGCTACTTCCAGAGGACACAAACCATAGCCATAGAACTTGGAACTACATTATTGTGCCAAGTTTCAAAGAGCTAGCACAAACCGTGTTTGATTTAGACTTCCAAATACATGTATCCATATATGAGAAAACAGAGTGAAACCTAAACATGAAAACGGTTACTGCAAAGGAACGGTTTAACCTAGAAGAACGAAATTTGGTGAGCCAAGTGGGACTGGTGTACTGATCATTACCTGCAAGTATCATCACGATTGGGTGAAAAAATGTTTGCTGAGATTTCCGGAAACTCGTAGTTTTTTGGAAGCTTGGCAACCCCTTTCAATGAAAGTGATTCTCGTCAGTCTCTGCTTGGGGCTACTTCCAGAGGACACAAACCATAGCCATAGAACTTGGAACTACATTATTGTGCCAAGTTTCAAAGAGCTAGCACAAACCGTGTTTGATTTAGAGTTCCAACTACATGTATCCATATAGGAGAAAACAGAGTGAAACCTAAACATGAAAACGGTTACTGCAAAGGAACGGTTTAACCTAGAAGAACGAAATTTGGTGAGCCAAGTGGGACTGGTGTACTGATCATTAAATGGATGCATCATCAAGATTGGGTGAAAAAATGTTTGCTGAGTTTTCCGGAAACTCGTAGTTTTTTGGAAGCTTGGCAACCCCTTTCAATGAAAGTGATTCTCGTCAGTCTCTGCTTGGGGCTACTTCCAGAGGACACAGACCATAGCCATAGAACTTGGAACTACATTATTGTGCCAAGTTTCAAAGAGCTAGCACAAACCGTGTTTGATTTAGACTTCCAAATACATGTATCCATATATGAGAAAACAGAGTGAAACCTAAACATGAAAACGGTTACTGCAAAGGAACGGTTTAACCTAGAAGAAAGAAATTTGGTGAGCCAAGTGGGACTGGTGTACTGATCATTACCTGCAAGTATCATCACGATTGGGTGAAAAAATGTTTGCTGAGATTTCCGGAAACTGGTAGTTTTTTGGAAGCTTGGCAACCCCTTTCAATGAAAGTGATTCTCGTCAGTCTCTGCTTGGGGCTACTTCCATAGGACACAAACCATTGCCATAGAACTTGGAACTACATTATTGTGCCAAGTTTCAAAGAGCTAGCACAAACCGTGTTTGATTTAGAGTTCCAACTACATGTATCCATATAGGAGAAAACAGAGTGAAACCTAAACATGAAAACGGTTACTGCAAAGGAACGGTTTAACCTAGAAGAACGAAATTTGGTGAGCCAAGTGGGACTGGTGTACTGATAATTACCTGCAAGTATCATCACGATTGGGTGAAAAAATGTTTGCTGAGATTTCCGGAAACTCGTAGTTTTTTGGAAGCTTGGCAACCCCTTTCAATGAAAGTGATTCTCGTCAGTCTCTACTTGGGGCTACTTCCAGAGGACACAAACCATAGCCATAGAACTTGGAACTACATTATTGTGCCAAGTTTCAAAGAGCTAACACAAACCGTGTTTGATTTAGAGTTCCAACTACATGTATCCATATAGGAGAAAACAGAGTGAAACCTAAACATGAAAACGGTTACTGCAAAGGAACTGTTTAACCTAGAAGAACGAAATTTGGTGAGCCAAGTGGGACTGGTGTACTGATCATTAAATGGATGTATCATCAAGATTGGGTGAAAAAATGTTTGCTGAGATTTCCGGAAACTCGTAGTTTTTTGGAAGCTTGGCAACCCCTTTCAATGAAAGTGATTCTCGTCAGGCTCTGCTTGGGGCTACCTCCAGAGGACACAAACCATAGCCATAGAACTTGGAACTACATTATTGTGCCACGTTTCAAAGAGATACCACAAACCGTGTTTGATTTACAGTTCCAACTACATGTATCCATATAGGAGAAAACAGAGTGAAACCTAAACATGAAAACGGTTACTGCAAAGGAACGGTTTAACCTAGAAGAACGAAATTTGGTGAGCCAAGTGGGACTGGTGTACTGATCATTAAATGGATGTATCATCAAGATTGGGTGAAAAAATGTTTGCTGAGTTTTCCGGAAACTCGTAGTTTTTTGGAAGCTTGGCAACCCCTTTCAATGAAAGTGATTCTCCTCAGTCTCTGCTTGGGGCTACTTCCAGAGGACACAAACCATTGCCATAGAACTTGGAACTACATTATTGTGCCAAGTTTCAAAGAGCTAGCACAAACCGTGTTTGATTTAGAGTTCCAACTACATGTATCCATATAGGAGAAAACAGAGTGAAACCTAAACATGAAAACGGTTACTGCAAAGGAACGGTTTAACCTAGAAGAACGAAATTTGGTGAGCCAAGTGGGACTGGTGTACTGATCATTAAATGCATGTATCATCAAGATTGGGTGAAAAAATGTTTGCTGAGATTTCTGGAAACTCGTAGTTTTTTGGAAGCTTGGCAACCCCTTTCAATGAAAGTGATTCTCGTCAGTCTCTGCTTGGGGCTACTTCCAGAGGACACAAACCATAGCCATAGAACTTGGAACTACATTATTGTTCCAAGTTTCAAAGAGCTAGCACAAACCGTGTTTGATTTAGACTTCCAACTACATGTATCCATATAGGAGAAAACAGAGTGAAACCTAAACATGAAAACGGTTACTGCAAAGGAACGGTTTAACCTAGAAGAACGAAATTTGGTGAGCCAAGTGGGACTGGTGTACTGATCATTACCTGCAAGTATCATCACGATTGGATGAAAAAATGTTTGCTGAGATTTCAGGAAACTCGTAGTTTTTTGGAAGCTTGGCAACCCCTTTCAATGAAAGTGATTCTCCTCAGTCTCTGCTTGGGGCTACTTCCAGAGGACACAAACCATTGCCATAGAACTTGGAACTACATTATTGTGCCAAGTTTCAAAGAGCTAGCACAAACCGTGTTTGATTTAGAGTTCCAACTATATGTATCCATATAGGAGAAAACAGAGTGAAACCTAAACATGAAAACGGTTACTGCAAAGGAATGGTTTAAGCTAGAAGAACGAAATTTGGTGAGCCAAGTGGGACTGGTGTACTGATCATTACCTGCAAGTATCATCACGATTGGGTGAAAAAATGTTTGCTGAGATTTCCGGAAACTCGTAGTTTTTTGGAAGCTTGGCAACCCCTTTCAATGAAAGTGATTCTCGTCAGTCTCTGCTTGGGGTTACTTCCAGAGGACACAAACCATATCCATAGAACTTGGAACTACATTATTGTGCCAAGTTTCAAAGAGATAGCACAAACCGTGTTTGATTTAGAGTTCCAACTACATGTATCCATATAGGAGAAAACAGAGTGAAACCTAAACATGAAAACGGTTACTGCAAAGGAACGGTTTAACCTAGAAGAACGAAATTTGGTGAGCCAAGTGGGACTGGTGTACTGATCATTAAATGGATGTATCATCAAGATTGGGTGAAAAAATGTTTGCTGAGATTTCCGGAAACTCGTAGTTTTTTGGAAGCTTGGCAACCCCTTTCAATGAAAGTGATTCTCGTCAGTCTCTGCTTGGGGCTACCTCCAGAGGACACAAACCATAACCATAGAACTTGGAACTACATTATTGTGCCACGTTTCAAAGAGATACCACAAACCGTGTTTGATTTACAGTTCCAACTACATGTATCCATATAGGAGAAAACAGAGTGAAACCTAAACATGAAAACGGTTACTGCAAAGGAACGGTTTAACCTAGAAGAACGAAATTTGGTGAGCCAAGTGGGACTGGTGTACTGATCATTACCTGCAAGTATCATCACGATTGGGTGAAAAAATGTTTGCTGAGATTTCCGGAAACTGGTAGTTTTTTGGAAGCTTGGCAACCCCTTTCAATGAAAGTGATTCTCGTCAGTCTCTGCTTGGGGCTACTTCCATAGGACACAAACCATTGCCATAGAACTTGGAACTACATTATTGTGCCAAGTTTCAAAGACCTAGCACAAACCGTGTTTGATTTAGAGTTCCAACTACATGTATCCATATAGGAGAAAACAGAGTGAAACCTAAACATGAAAACGGTTACTGCAAAGGAACGGTTTAACATAGAAGAACGAAATTGGTGAGCCAAGTGGGACTGGTGTACTGATCATTAAATGGATGTATCATCAAGATTGGGTGAAAAAATGTTTGCTGAGATTTCCGGAAACTCGTAGTTTTTTGGAAGCTTGGCAACGCCTTTCAATGAAAGTGATTCTCGTCAGTCTCTGCTTGGGGCTACTTCCAGAGGACACAAACCATAGCCATAGAACTTGGAACTACATTATTGTTCCAAGTTTCAAAGAGCTAGCACAAACCGTGTTTGATTTAGACTTCCAACTACATGTATCCATATAGGAGAAAAGAGAGTGAAACCTAAACATGAAAAAGGTTACTGCAAAGGAACGGTTTAACCTAGAAGAACGAAATTTGGTGAGCCAAGTGGGACTGGTGTACTGATCATTACCTGCAAGTATCATCACGATTGGGTGAAAAAATGTTTGCTGAGATTTCCGGAAACTCGTAGTTTTTTGGAAGCTTGGCAACCCCTTTCAATGAAAGTGATTCTCGTCAGTCTCTGCTTGGGGCTACTTCCAGAGGACACAAACCATAGCCATAGAACTTGGAACTACATTATTGTGCCAAGTTTCAAAGAGCTAGCACAAACCGTGTTTGATTTAGACTTCCAACTACATGTATCCATATAGGAGAAAACAGAGTGAAACCTAAACATGAAAACGGTTACTGCAAAGGAACGGTTTAACCTAGAAGAACGAAATTTGGTGAGCCAAGTGGGACTTGTGTACTGATCATTAAATGGATGTATCATCAAGATTGGGTGAAAAAATGTTTGCTGAGATTTCCGGAAACTCGTAGTTTTTTGGAAGCTTGGCAACCCCTTTCAATGAAAGTGATTCTCGTCAGTCTCTCCTTGGGGCTACCTCCAGAGGACACAAACCATAGCCATAGAACTTGGAACTACATTATTGTGCCACGTTTCAAATAGATACCACAAACCGTGTTTGATTTACAGTTCCAACTACATGTATCCATATAGGAGAAAACAGAGTGAAACCTAAACATGAAAACGGTTACTGCAAAGGAATGGTTTAACCTAGAAGAATGAAATTTGGTGAGCCAAGTGGGACTGGTGTACTGATCATTACCTGCAGGTATCATCACGATTGGGTGAAAAAATGTTTGCTGAGATTTCCGGAAACTCGTAGTTTTTTGGAAGCTTGGCAACCCCTTTCAATGAAAGTGATTCTCGTCAGTCTCTGCTTGGGGCTACTTCCAGAGGACACAATCCATAGCCATAGAACTTGGAACTACATTATTGTGCCACGTTTCAAAGAGATACCACAAACCGTGTTTGATTTACAGTTCCAACTACATGTATCCATATAGGAGAAAACAGAGTGAAACCTAAACATGAAAACGGTTACTGCAAAGGAACGGTTTAACCTAGAAGAACGAAATTTGGTGAGCCAAGTGGGACTGGTGTACTGATCATTAAATGGATGTATCATCAAGATTGGGTGAAAAAATGTTTGCTGAGTTTTCCGGAAACTCGTAGTTTTTTGGAAGCTTGGCAACCCCTTTCAATGAAAGTGATTCTCGTCAGTCTCTGCTTGGGGCTACTTCCAGAGGACACAAACCATAGCCATAGAACTTGGAACTACATTATTGTGCCAAGTTTCAAAGAGCTAGCACAAACCGTGTTTGATTTAGACTTCCAAATACATGTATCCATATATGAGAAAACAGAGTGAAACCTAAACATGAAAACGGTTACTGCAAAGGAACGGTTTAACCTAGAAGAACGAAATTTGGTGAGCCAAGTGGGACTGGTGTACTGATCATTACCTGCAAGTATCATCACGATTGGGTGAAAAAATGTTTGCTGAGATTTCCGGAAACTCGTAGTTTTTTGGAAGCTTGGCAACCCCTTTCAATGAAAGTGATTCTCGTCAGTCTCTGCTTGGGGCTACTTCCAGAGGACACAAACCATAGCCATAGAACTTGGAACTACATTATTGTGCCAAGTTTCAAAGAGCTAGCACAAACCGTGTTTGATTTAGAGTTCCAACTACATGTATCCATATAGGAGAAAACAGAGTGAAACCTAAACATGAAAACGGTTACTGCAAAGGAACGGTTTAACCTAGAAGAACGAAATTTGGTGAGCCAAGTGGGACTGGTGTACTGATCATTAAATGGATGCATCATCAAGATTGGGTGAAAAAATGTTTGCTGAGTTTTCCGGAAACTCGTAGTTTTTTGGAAGCTTGGCAACCCCTTTCAATGAAAGTGATTCTCGTCAGTCTCTGCTTGGGGCTACTTCCAGAGGACACAGACCATAGCCATAGAACTTGGAACTACATTATTGTGCCAAGTTTCAAAGAGCTAGCACAAACCGTGTTTGATTTAGACTTCCAAATACATGTATCCATATATGAGAAAACAGAGTGAAACCTAAACATGAAAACGGTTACTGCAAAGGAACGGTTTAACCTAGAAGAAAGAAATTTGGTGAGCCAAGTGGGACTGGTGTACTGATCATTACCTGCAAGTATCATCACGATTGGGTGAAAAAATGTTTGCTGAGATTTCCGGAAACTGGTAGTTTTTTGGAAGCTTGGCAACCCCTTTCAATGAAAGTGATTCTCGTCAGTCTCTGCTTGGGGCTACTTCCATAGGACACAAACCATTGCCATAGAACTTGGAACTACATTATTGTGCCAAGTTTCAAAGAGCTAGCACAAACCGTGTTTGATTTAGAGTTCCAACTACATGTATCCATATAGGAGAAAACAGAGTGAAACCTAAACATGAAAACGGTTACTGCAAAGGAACGGTTTAACCTAGAAGAACGAAATTTGGTGAGCCAAGTGGGACTGGTGTACTGATAATTACCTGCAAGTATCATCACGATTGGGTGAAAAAATGTTTGCTGAGATTTCCGGAAACTCGTAGTTTTTTGGAAGCTTGGCAACCCCTTTCAATGAAAGTGATTCTCGTCAGTCTCTACTTGGGGCTACTTCCAGAGGACACAAACCATAGCCATAGAACTTGGAACTACATTATTGTGCCAAGTTTCAAAGAGCTAACACAAACCGTGTTTGATTTAGAGTTCCAACTACATGTATCCATATAGGAGAAAACAGAGTGAAACCTAAACATGAAAACGGTTACTGCAAAGGAACTGTTTAACCTAGAAGAACGAAATTTGGTGAGCCAAGTGGGACTGGTGTACTGATCATTAAATGGATGTATCATCAAGATTGGGTGAAAAAATGTTTGCTGAGATTTCCGGAAACTCGTAGTTTTTTGGAAGCTTGGCAACCCCTTTCAATGAAAGTGATTCTCGTCAGGCTCTGCTTGGGGCTACCTCCAGAGGACACAAACCATAGCCATAGAACTTGGAACTACATTATTGGGCCACGTTTCAAAGAGATACCACAAACCGTGTTTGATTTACAGTTCCAACTACATGTATCCATATAGGAGAAAACAGAGTGAAACCTAAACATGAAAACGGTTACTGCAAAGGAACGGTTTAACCTAGAAGAACGAAATTTGGTGAGCCAAGTGGGACTGGTGTACTGATCATTAAATGGATGTATCATCAAGATTGGGTGAAAAAATGTTTGCTGAGTTTTCCGGAAACTCGTAGTTTTTTGGAAGCTTGGCAACCCCTTTCAATGAAAGTGATTCTCCTCAGTCTCTGCTTGGGGCTACTTCCAGAGGACACAAACCATTGCCATAGAACTTGGAACTACATTATTGTGCCAAGTTTCAAAGAGCTAGCACAAACCGTGTTTGATTTAGAGTTCCAACTACATGTATCCATATAGGAGAAAACAGAGTGAAACCTAAACATGAAAACGGTTACTGCAAAGGAACGGTTTAACCTAGAAGAACGAAATTTGGTGAGCCAAGTGGGACTGGTGTACTGATCATTAAATGCATGTATCATCAAGATTGGGTGAAAAAATGTTTGCTGAGATTTCTGGAAACTCGTAGTTTTTTGGAAGCTTGGCAACCCCTTTCAATGAAAGTGATTCTCGTCAGTCTCTGCTTGGGGCTACTTCCAGAGGACACAAACCATAGCCATAGAACTTGGAACTACATTATTGTTCCAAGTTTCAAAGAGCTAGCACAAACCGTGTTTGATTTAGACTTCCAACTACATGTATCCATATAGGAGAAAACAGAGTGAAACCTAAACATGAAAACGGTTACTGCAAAGGAACGGTTTAACCTAGAAGAACGAAATTTGGTGAGCCAAGTGGGACTGGTGTACTGATCATTACCTGCAAGTATCATCACGATTGGATGAAAAAATGTTTGCTGAGATTTCAGGAAACTCGTAGTTTTTTGGAAGCTTGGCAACCCCTTTCAATGAAAGTGATTCTCCTCAGTCTCTGCTTGGGGCTACTTCCAGAGGACACAAACCATTGCCATAGAACTTGGAACTACATTATTGTGCCAAGTTTCAAAGAGCTAGCACAAACCGTGTTTGATTTAGAGTTCCAACTATATGTATCCATATAGGAGAAAACAGAGTGAAACCTAAACATGAAAACGGTTACTGCAAAGGAATGGTTTAAGCTAGAAGAACGAAATTTGGTGAGCCAAGTGGGACTGGTGTACTGATCATTACCTGCAAGTATCATCACGATTGGGTGAAAAAATGTTTGCTGAGATTTCCGGAAACTCGTAGTTTTTTGGAAGCTTGGCAACCCCTTTCAATGAAAGTGATTCTCGTCAGTCTCTGCTTGGGGTTACTTCCAGAGGACACAAACCATATCCATAGAACTTGGAACTACATTATTGTGCCAAGTTTCAAAGAGATAGCACAAACCGTGTTTGATTTAGAGTTCCAACTACATGTATCCATATAGGAGAAAACAGAGTGAAACCTAAACATGAAAACGGTTACTGCAAAGGAACGGTTTAACCTAGAAGAACGAAATTTGGTGAGCCAAGTGGGACTGGTGTACTGATCATTAAATGGATGTATCATCAAGATTGGGTGAAAAAATGTTTGCTGAGATTTCCGGAAACTCGTAGTTTTTTGGAAGCTTGGCAACCCCTTTCAATGAAAGTGATTCTCGTCAGTCTCTGCTTGGGGCTACCTCCAGAGGACACAAACCATAACCATAGAACTTGGAACTACATTATTGTGCCACGTTTCAAAGAGATACCACAAACCGTGTTTGATTTACAGTTCCAACTACATGTATCCATATAGGAGAAAACAGAGTGAAACCTAAACATGAAAACGGTTACTGCAAAGGAACGGTTTAACCTAGAAGAACGAAATTTGGTGAGCCAAGTGGGACTGGTGTACTGATCATTACCTGCAAGTATCATCACGATTGGGTGAAAAAATGTTTGCTGAGATTTCCGGAAACTGGTAGTTTTTTGGAAGCTTGGCAACCCCTTTCAATGAAAGTGATTCTCGTCAGTCTCTGCTTGGGGCTACTTCCATAGGACACAAACCATTGCCATAGAACTTGGAACTACATTATTGTGCCAAGTTTCAAAGACCTAGCACAAACCGTGTTTGATTTAGAGTTCCAACTACATGTATCCATATAGGAGAAAACAGAGTGAAACCTAAACATGAAAACGGTTACTGCAAAGGAACGGTTTAACATAGAAGAACGAAATTTGGTGAGCCAAGTGGGAGTGGTGTACTGATCATTAAATGGATGTATCATCAAGATTGGGTGAAAAAATGTTTGCTGAGATTTCCGGAAACTCGTAGTTTTTTGGAAGCTTGGCAACCCCTTTCAATGAAAGTGATTCTCGTCAGTCTCTGCTTGGGGCTACTTCCAGAGGACACAAACCATAGCCATAGAACTTGGAACTACATTATTGTTCCAAGTTTCAAAGAGCTAGCACAAACCGTGTTTGATTTAGACTTCCAACTACATGTATCCATATAGGAGAAAAGAGAGTGAAACCTAAACATGAAAAAGGTTACTGCAAAGGAACGGTTTAACCTAGAAGAACGAAATTTGGTGAGCCAAGTGGGACTGGTGTACTGATCATTACCTGCAAGTATCATCAAGATTGGGTGAAAAAATATTTGCTGAGATTTCCGGAAACTCGTAGTTTTTTGGAAGCTTGGCAACCCCTTTCAATGAAAGTGATTCTCGTCAGTCTCTGCTTGGGGCTACTTCCAGAGGACACAAACCATAGCCATAGAACTTGGAACTACATTATTGTGCCAAGTTTCAAAGAGCTAGCACAAACCGTGTTTGATTTAGAGTTCCAACTACATGTATCCATATAGGAGAAAATAGAGTGAAACCTAAACATGAAAACGGTTACTGCAAAGGAACGGTTTAAGCTAGAAGAACGAAATTTGGTGAGCCAAGTGGGACTGGTGTACTGATCATTACCTGCAAGTATCATCACGATTGGGTGAAAAAATGTTTGCTGAGATTTCCGGAAACTCGTAGTTTTTGGAAGCTTGGCAACCCCTTTCAATGAAAGTGATTCTCGTCAGTCTCTGCTTGGGGCTACTTCCAGAGGACACAAACCATAGCCATAGAACTTGGAACTACATTATTGTGCCACGTTTCAAATAGATACCACAAACCGTGTTTGATTTACAGTTCCAACTACATGTATCCATATAGGAGAAAACAGAGTGAAACCTAAACATGAAAACGGTTACTGCAAAGGAATGGTTTAACCTAGAAGAATGAAATTTGGTGAGCCAAGTGGGACTGGTGTACTGATCATTACCTGCAAGTATCATCACGATTGGGTGAAAAAATGTTTGCTGAGATTTCCGGAAACTCGTAGTTTTTTGGAAGCTTGGCAACCCCTTTCAATGAAAGTGATTCTCGTCAGTCTCTGCTTGGGGCTACTTCCAGAGGACACAATCCATAGCCATAGAACTTGGAACTACATTATTGTGCCACGTTTCAAAGAGATACCACAAACCGTGTTTGATTTACAGTTCCAACTACATGTATCCATATAGGAGAAAACAGAGTGAAACCTAAACATGAAAACGGTTACTGCAAAGGAACGGTTTAACCTAGAAGAACGAAATTTGGTGAGCCAAGTGGGACTGGTGTACTGATCATTAAATGGATGTATCATCAAGATTGGGTGAAAAAATGTTGCTGAGTTTTCCGGAAACTCGTAGTTTTTTGGAAGCTTGGCAACCCCTTTCAATGAAAGTGATTCTCGTCAGTCTCTGCTTGGGGCTACTTCCAGAGGGACACAAACCATAGCCATAGAACTTGGAACTACATTATTGTGCCAAGTTTCAAAGAGCTAGCACAAACCGTGTTTGATTTAGACTTCCAAATACATGTATCCATATATGAGAAAACAGAGTGAAACCTAAACATGAAAACGGTTACTGCAAAGGAACGGTTTAACCTAGAAGAACGAAATTTGGTGAGCCAAGTGGGACAGGTGTACTGATCATTACCTGCAAGTATCATCACGATTGGGTGAAAAAATATTTGCTGAGATTTCCGGAAACTGGTAGTTTTTTGGAAGCTTCGCAACCCTTTCAATGAAAGTGATTCTCGTCAGTCTCTGCTTGGGGCTACTTCCATAGGACACAAACCATTGCCATAGAACTTGGAACTACATTATTGTGCCAAGTTTCAAAGAGCTAGCACAAACCGTGTTTGATTTAGAGTTCCAACTACATGTATCCATATAGGAGAAAACAGAGTGAAACCTAAACATGAAAACGGTTACTGCAAAGGAACGGTTTAACCTAGAAGAACGAAATTTGGTGAGCCAAGTGGGACTGGTGTACTGATCATTAAATGCATGTATCATCAAGATTGGGTGAAAAAATGTTTGCTGAGATTTCCGGAAACTCGTAGTTTTTTGGAAGCTTGGCAACCCTTTCAATGAAAGTGATTCTCGTCAGTCTCTGCTTGGGGCTACTTCCAGAGGACACAAACCATAGCCATAGAACTTGGAACTACATTATTGTTCCAAGTTTCAAAGAGCTAGCACAAACCGTGTTTGATTTAGACTTCCAACTACATGTGTCCATATCGGAGAAAACAGAGTGAAACCTAAACATGAAAACTGTTACTGCAAAGGAACGGTTTAACCTAGAAGAACGAAATTTGGTGAGCCAAGTGGGACTGGTGTGCTGATCATTACCTGCAAGTATCATCACGATTGGGTGAAAAAATGTTTGCTGAGATTTCAGGAAACTCGTAGTTTTTTGGAAGCTTGGCAACCCCTTTCAATGAAAGTGATTCTCGTCAGTCTCTGCTTGGGGCTACTTCCAGAGGACACAAACCATTGCCATAGAACTTGGAACTACATTATTGTGCCAAGTTTCAAAGAGCTAGCACAAACCGTGTTTGATTTAGAGTTCCAACTACATGTATCCATATAGGAGAAAACAGAGTGAAACCTAAACATGAAAACGGTTACTGCAAAGGAACGGTTTAAGCTAGAAGAACGAAATTTGGTGAGCCAAGTGGGACTGGTGTACTGATCATTACCTGGAAGTATCATCACGATTGGGTGAAAAAATGTTTGCTGAGATTTCAGGAAACTCGTAGTTTATTGGAAGCTTGGCAACCCCTTTCAATGAAAGTGATTCTCGTCAGTCTCTGCTTGGGGCTACTTCCAGAGGACACAAACCATAGCCATAGAACTTGGAACTACATTATTGTGCCAAGTTTTCAAAGAGCTAGCACAAACCGTGTTTGATTTAGAGTTCCAACTATATGTATCCATATAGGAGAAAACAGAGTGAAACCTAAACATGAAAACGGTTACTGCAAAGGAATGGTTTAAGGTAGAAGAACGAAATTTGGTGAGCCAAGTGGGACTGGTGTACTGATCATTAAATGGATGTATCATCAAGATTGGGTGAAAAAATGTTTGCTGAGATTTCCGGAAACTCGTAGTTTTTTGGAAGCTTGGCAACCCCTTTCAATGAAAGTGATTCTCGTCAGTCTCTGCTTGGGCTACCTCCAGAGGACACAAACCATAACCATAGAACTTGGAACTACATTATTGTGCCACGTTTCAAAGAGATACCACAAACCGTGTTTGATTTACAGTTCCAACTACATGTATCCATATAGGAGAAAACAGAGTGAAACCTAAACATGAAAACGGTTACTGCAAAGGAACGGTTTAACCTAGAAGAACGAAATTTGGTGAGCCAAGTGGGACTGGTGTACTGATCATTACCTGCAAGTATCATCACGATTGGGTGAAAAAATGTTTGCTGAGATTTCCGGAAACTGGTAGTTTTTTGAAGCTTGGCAACCCCTTTCAATGAAAGTGATTCTCGTCAGTCTCTGCTTGGGGCTACTTCCATAGGACACAAACCATTGCCATAGAACTTGGAACTACATTATTGTGCCAAGTTTCAAAGACCTAGCACAAACCGTGTTTGATTTAGAGTTCCAACTACATGTATCCATATAGGAGAAAACAGAGTGAAACCTAAACATGAAAACGGTTACTGCAAAGGAACGGTTTAACATAGAAGAACGAAATTTGGTGAGCCAAGTGGGACTGGTGTACTGATCATTAAATGGATGTATCATCAAGATTGGGTGAAAAATGTTTGCTGAGATTTCCGGAAACTCGTAGTTTTTTGGAAGCTTGGCAACGCCTTTCAATGAAAGTGATTCTCGTCAGTCTCTGCTTGGGGCTACTTCCAGAGGACACAAACCATAGCCATAGAACTTGGAACTACATTATTGTTCCAAGTTTCAAAGAGCTAGCACAAACCGTGTTTGATTTAGACTTCCAACTACATGTATCCATATAGGAGAAAAGAGAGTGAAACCTAAACATGAAAAAGGTTACTGCAAAGGAACGGTTTAACCTAGAAGAACGAAATTTGGTGAGCCAAGTGGGACTGGTGTACTGATCATTACCTGCAAGTATCATCAAGATTGGGTGAAAAAATATTTGCTGAGATTTCCGGAAACTCGTAGTTTTTTGGAAGCTTGGCAACCCCTTTCAATGAAAGTGATTCTCGTCAGTCTCTGCTTGGGGCTACTTCCAGAGGACACAAACCATAGCCATAGAACTTGGAACTACATTATTGTGCCAAGTTTCAAAGAGCTAGCACAAACCGTGTTTGATTTAGAGTTCCAACTACATGTATCCATATAGGAGAAAACAGAGTGAAACCTAAACATGAAAACGGTTACTGCAAAGGAACGGTTTAAGCTAGAAGAACAAAATTTGGTGAGCCAAGTGGGACTGGTGTACTGATCATTACCTGCAAGTATCATCACGATTGGGTGAAAAAATGTTTGCTGAGATTTCCGGAAACTCGTAGTTTTTTGGAAGCTTGGCAACCCCTTTCAATGAAAGTGATTCTCGTCAGTCTCTGCTTGGGGCTACTTCCAGAGGACACAAACCATAGCCATAGAACTTGGAACTACATTATTGTGCCAAGTTTCAAAGAGCTAGCACAAACCGTGTTTGATTTAGACTTCCAACTACATGTATCCATATAGGAGAAAACAGAGTGAAACCTAAACATGAAAACGGTTACTGCAAAGGAACGGTTTAACCTAGAAGAACGAAATTTGGTGAGCCAAGTGGGACTTGTGTACTGATCATTAAATGGATGTATCATCAAGATTGGGTGAAAAAATGTTTGCTGAGATTTCCGGAAACTCGTAGTTTTTTGGAAGCTTGGCAACCCCTTTCAATGAAAGTGATTCTCGTCAGTCTCTCCTTGGGGCTACCTCCAGAGGACACAAACCATAGCCATAGAACTTGGAACTACATTATTGTGCCACGTTTCAAATAGATACCACAAACCGTGTTTGATTTACAGTTCCAACTACATGTATCCATATAGGAGAAAACAGAGTGAAACCTAAACATGAAAACGGTTACTGCAAAGGAATGGTTTAACCTAGAAGAATGAAATTTGGTGAGCCAAGTGGGACTGGTGTACTGATCATTACCTGCAGGTATCATCACGATTGGGTGAAAAAATGTTTGCTGAGATTTCCGGAAACTCGTAGTTTTTTGGAAGCTTGGCAACCCTTTCAATGAAAGTGATTCTCGTCAGTCTCTGCTTGGGGCTACTTCCAGAGGACACAATCCATAGCCATAGAACTTGGAACTACATTATTGTGCCACGTTTCAAAGAGATACCACAAACCGTGTTTGATTTACAGTTCCAACTACATGTATCCATATAGGAGAAAACAGAGTGAAACCTAAACATGAAAACGGTTACTGCAAAGGAACGGTTTAACCTAGAAGAACGAAATTTGGTGAGCCAAGTGGGACTGGTGTACTGATCATTAAATGGATGTATCATCAAGATTGGGTGAAAAAATGTTTGCTGAGTTTTCCGGAAACTCGTAGTTTTTTTGGAAGCTTGGCAACCCCTTTCAATGAAAGTGATTCTCGTCAGTCTCTGCTTGGGGCTACTTCCAGAGGACACAAACCATAGCCATAGAACTTGGAACTACATTATTGTGCCAAGTTTCAAAGAGCTAGCACAAACCGTGTTTGATTTAGACTTCCAAATACATGTATCCATATATGAGAAAACAGAGTGAAACCTAAACATGAAAACGGTTACTGCAAAGGAACGGTTTAACCTAGAAGAACGAAATTTGGTGAGCCAAGTGGGACTGGTGTACTGATCATTACCTGCAAGTATCATCACGATTGGGTGAAAAAATGTTTGCTGAGATTTCCGGAAACTGGTAGTTTTTTGGAAGCTTCGCAACCCCTTTCAATGAAAGTGATTCTCGTCAGTCTCTGCTTGGGGCTACTTCCATAGGACACAAACCATTGCCATAGAACTTTGAACTACATTATTGTGCCAAGTTTCAAAGAGCTAGCACAAACCGTGTTTGATTTAGAGTTCCAACTACATGTATCCATATAGGAGAAAACAGAGTGAAACCTAAACATGAAAACGGTTACTGCAAAGGAACGGTTTAACCTAGAAGAACGAAATTTGGTGAGCCAAGTGGGACTGGTGTACTGATCATTAAATGCATGTATCATCAAGATTGGGTGAAAAAATGTTTGCTGAGATTTCCGGAAACTCGTAGTTTTTTGGAAGCTTGGCAACCCCTTTCAATGAAAGTGATTCTCGTCAGTCTCTGCTTGGGGCTACTTCCAGAGGACACAAACCATAGCCATAGAACTTGGAACTACATTATTGTTCCAAGTTTCAAAGAGCTAGCACAAACCGTGTTTGATTTAGACTTCCAACTACATGTGTCCATATAGGAGAAAACAGAGTGAAACCTAAACATGAAAACTGTTACTGCAAAGGAACGGTTTAACCTAGAAGAACGAAATTTGGTGAGCCAAGTTGGACTGGTGTACTGACCATTACCTGCAAGTATCATCACGATTGGGTGAAAAAATGTTTGCTGAGATTTCAGGAAACTCGTAGTTTTTTGGAAGCTTGGCAACCCCTTTCAATGAAAGTGATTCTCGTCAGTCTCTGCTTGGGGCTACTTCCAGAGGACACAAACCATTGCCATAGAACTTGGAACTACATTATTGTGCCAAGTTTCAAAAGAGCTAGCACAAACCGTGTTTGATTTAGAGTTCCAACTACATGTATCCATATAGGAGAAAACAGAGTGAAACCTAAACATGAAAACGGTTACTGCAAAGGAACGGTTTAAGCTAGAAGAACGAAATTTGGTGAGCCAAGTGAGACTGGTGTACTGATCATTACCTGGAAGTATCATCACGATTGGGTGAAAAAATGTTTGCTGAGATTTCAGGAAACTCGTAGTTTATTGGAAGCTTGGCAACCCCTTTCAATGAAAGTGATTCTCGTCAGTCTCTGCTTGGGGCTACTTCCAGAGGACACAAACCATAGCCATAGAACTTGGAACTACATTATTGTGCCAAGTTTCAAAGAGCTAGCACAAACCGTGTTTGATTTAGAGTTCCAACTATATGTATCCATATATAGGAGAAAACAGAGTGAAACCTAAACATGAAAACGGTTACTGCAAAGGAATGGTTTAAGGTAGAAGAACGAAATTTGGTGAGCCAAGTGGGACTGGTGTACTGATCATTACCTGCAAGTATCATCACGATTGGGTGAAAAAATGTTTGCTGAGATTTCCGGAAACTCGTAGTTTTTTGGAAGCTTGGCAACCCCTTTCAATGAAAGTGATTCTCGTCAGTCTCTGCTTGGGGTTACTTCCAGAGGACACAAACCATATCCATAGAACTTGGAACTACATTATTGTGCCAAGTTTCAAAGAGATAGCACAAACCGTGTTTGATTTAGAGTTCCAACTACATGTATCCATATAGGAGAAAACAGAGTGAAACCTAAACATGAAAACGGTTACTGCAAAGGAACGGTTTAACCTAGAAGAACGAAATTTGGTGAGCCAAGTGGGACTGGTGTACTGATCATTACCTGCAAGTATCATCACGATTGGGTGAAAAAATGTTTGCTGAGATTTCCGGAAACTGGTAGTTTTTTGGAAGCTTGGCAACCCCTTTCAATGAAAGTGATTCTCGTCAGTCTCTGCTTGGGGCTACTTCCATAGGACACAAACCATTGCCATAGAACTTGGATCTACATTATTGTGCCAAGTTTCAAAGACCTAGCACAAACCGTGTTTGATTTAGAGTTCCAACTACATGTATCCATATAGGAGAAAACAGAGTGAAACCTAAACATGAAAACGGTTACTGCAAAGGAACGGTTTAACATAGAAGAACGATATTTGGTGAGCCAAGTGGGACTGGTGTACTGATCATTAAATGGATGTATCATCAAGATTGGGTGAAAAAATGTTTGCTGAGATTTCCGGAAACTCGTAGTTTTTTGGAAGCTTGGCAACCCCTTTCAATGAAAGTGATTCTCGTCAGTCTCTGCTTGGGGCTACTTCCAGAGGACACAAACCATAGCCATAGAACTTGGAACTACATTATTGTTCCAAGTTTCAAAGAGCTAGCACAAACCGTGTTTGATTTAGACTTCCAACTACATGTATCCATATAGGAGAAAAGAGAGTGAAACCTAAACATGAAAAAGGTTACTGCAAAGGAACGGTTTAACCTAGAAGAACGAAATTTGGTGAGCCAAGTGGGACTGGTGTACTGATCATTACCTGCAAGTATCATCAAGATTGGGTGAAAAAATGTTTGCTGAGATTTTAGGAAACTCGTAGTTTTTTGGAAGCTTGGCAACCCCTTTCAATGAAAGTGATTCTCGTCAGTCTCTGCTTGGGGCTACTTCCAGAGGACACAAACCATAGCCATAGAACTTGGAACTACATTATTGTGCCAAGTTTCAAAGAGCTAGCACAAACCGTGTTTGATGTAGAGTTCCAACTACATGTATCCATATAGGAGAAAACAGAGTGAAACCTAAACATGAAAACGGTTACTGCAAAGGAACGGTTTAACCTAGAAGAACGAAATTTGGTGAGCCAAGTGGGACTGGTGTACTGATCATTACCTGCAAGTATCATCATGATTGTGTGAAAAAATGTTTGCTGAGATTTCCGGAAACTCGTAGTTTTTTGGAAGCTTGGCAACCCCTTTCAATGAAAGTGATTCTCGTCAGTCTCTGCTTGGGGCTACTTCCAGAGGACACAAACCATAGCCATAGAACTTGGAACTACATTATTGTGCCACGTTTCAAAGAGATACCACAAACCGTGTTTGATTTACAGTTCCAACTACATGTATCCATATAGGAGAAAACAGAGTGAAACCTAAACATGAAAACGGTTACTGCAAAGGAACGGTTTAACCTAGAAGAACGAAATTTGGTGAGCCAAGTGGGACTGGTGTACTGATCATTAAATGGATGTATCATCAAGATTGGGTGAAAAAATGTTTGCTGAGTTTTCCGGAAACTCGTAGTTTTTTGGAAGCTTGGCAACCCCTTTCAATGAAAGTGATTCTCGTCAGTCTCTGCTTTGGGCTACTTCCAGAGGACACAAACCATAGCCATAGAACTTGGAACTACATTATTGTGCCAAGTTTCAAAGAGCTAGCACAAACCGTGTTTGATTTAGACTTCCAAATACATGTATCCATATATGAGAAAACAGAGTGAAACCTAAACATGAAAACGGTTACTGCAAAGGAACGGTTTAACCTAGAAGAACGAAATTTGGTGAGCCAAGTGGGACTGGTGTACTGATCATTACCTGCAAGTATCATCACGATTGGGTGAAAAAATGTTTGCTGAGATTTCCGGAAACTGGTAGTTTTTTGGAAGCTTCGCAACCCCTTTCAATGAAAGTGATTCTCGTCAGTCTCTGCTTGGGGCTACTTCCATAGGACACAAACCATTGCCATAGAACTTTGAACTACATTATTGTGCCAAGTTTCAAAGAGCTAGCACAAACCGTGTTTGATTTAGAGTTCCAACTACATGTATCCATATAGGAGAAAACAGAGTGAAACCTAAACATGAAAACGGTTACTGCAAAGG
Source organism: Urocitellus parryii (assembly GCF_045843805.1). Classification (NCBI taxonomy): domain Eukaryota; kingdom Metazoa; phylum Chordata; class Mammalia; order Rodentia; family Sciuridae; genus Urocitellus; species Urocitellus parryii. Next base: position 11,011 of record NW_027551959.1, on the reverse strand, counting down.
AACGGTTTAACCTAGAAGAACGAAATTTGGTGAGCCAAGTGGGACTGGTGTACTGATCATTAAATGCATGTATCATCAAGATTGGGTGAAAAAATGTTTGCTGAGATTTCCGGAAACTCGTAGTTTTTTGGAAGCTTGGCAACCCCTTTCAATGAAAGTGATTCTCGTCAGTCTCTGCTTGGGGCTACTTCCAGAGGACACAAACCATAGCCATAGAACTTGGAACTACATTATTGTTCCAAGTTTCAAAGAGCTAGCACAAACCGTGTTTGATTTAGACTTCCAACTACATGTGTCCATATAGGAGAAAACAGAGTGAAACCTAAACATGAAAACTGTTACTGCAAAGGAACGGTTTTAACCTAGAAGAACGAAATTTGGTGAGCCAAGTGGGACTGGTGTACTGACCATTACCTGCAAGTATCATCACGATTGGGTGAAAAAATGTTTGCTGAGATTTCAGGAAACTCGTAGTTTTTTGGAAGCTTGGCAACCCCTTTCAATGAAAGTGATTCTCGTCAGTCTCTGCTTGGGGCTACTTCCAGAGGACACAAACCATTGCCATAGAACTTGGAACTACATTATTGTGCCAAGTTTCAAAGACCTAGCACAAACCGTGTTTGATTTAGAGTTCCAACTACATGTATCCATATAGGAGAAAACAGAGTGAAACCTAAACATGAAAACGGTTACTGCAAAGGAACGGTTTAAGCTAGAAGAACGAAATTTGGTGAGCCAAGTGGGAATGGTGTACTGATCATTACCTGGAAGTATCATCACGATTGGGTGAAAAAATGTTTGCTGAGATTTCAGGAAACTCGTAGTTTATTGGAAGCTTGGCAACCCCTTTCAATGAAAGTGATTCTCGTCAGTCTCTGCTTGGGGCTACTTCCAGAGGACACAAACCATAGCCATAGAACTTGGAACTACATTATTGTGCCAAGTTTCAAAGAGCTAGCACAAACCGTGTTTGATTTAGAGTTCCAACTATATGTATCCATATATAGGAGAAAACAGAGTGAAACCTAAACATGAAAACGGTTACTGCAAAGGAATGGTTTAAGGTAGAAGAACGAAATTTGGTGAGCCAAGTGGGACTGGTGTACTGATCATTACCTGCAAGTATCATCACGATTGGGTGAAAAAATGTTTGCTGAGATTTCCGGAAACTCGTAGTTTTTTGGAAGCTTGGCAACCCCTTTCAATGAAAGTGATTCTCGTCAGTCTCTGCTTGGGGTTACTTCCAGAGGACACAAACCATATCCATAGAACTTGGAACTACATTATTGTGCCAAGTTTCAAAGAGATAGCACAAACCGTGTTTGATTTAGAGTTCCAACTACATGTATCCATATAGGAGAAAACAGAGTGAAACCTAAACATGAAAACGGTTACTGCAAAGGAACGGTTTAACCTAGAAGAACGAAATTTGGTGAGCCAAGTGGGACTGGTATACTGATCATTACCTGCAAGTATCATCACGATTGGGTGAAAAAATGTTTGCTGAGATTTCCGGAAACTGGTAGTTTTTTGGAAGCTTGGCAACCCCTTTCAATGAAAGTGATTCTCGTCAGTCTCTGCTTGGGGCTACTTCCATAGGACACAAACCATTGCCATAGAACTTGGAACTACATTATTGTGCCAAGTTTCAAAGACCTAGCACAAACCGTGTTTGATTTAGAGTTCCAACTACATGTATCCATATAGGAGAAAACAGAGTGAAACCTAAACATGAAAACGGTTACTGCAAAGGAACGGTTTAACATAGAAGAACGATATTTGGTGAGCCAAGTGGGACTGGTGTACTGATCATTAAATGGATGTATCATCAAGATTGGGTGAAAAAATGTTTGCTGAGATTTCCGGAAACTCGTAGTTTTTTGGAAGCTTGGCAACCCCTTTCAATGAAAGTGATTCTCGTCAGTCTCTGCTTGGGGCTACTTCCAGAGGACACAAACCATAGCCATAGAACTTGGAACTACATTATTGTTCCAAGTTTCAAAGAGCTAGCACAAACCGTGTTTGATTTAGACTTCCAACTACATGTATCCATATAGGAGAAAAGAGAGTGAAACCTAAACATGAAAAAGGTTACTGCAAAGGAACGGTTTAACCTAGAAGAACGAAATTTGGTGAGCCAAGTGGGACTGGTGTACTGATCATTACCTGCAAGTATCATCAAGATTGGGTGAAAAAATGTTTGCTGAGATTTTAGGAAACTCGTAGTTTTTTGAAGCTTGGCAACCCCTTTCAATGAAAGTGATTCTCGTCAGTCTCTGCTTGGGGCTACTTCCAGAGGACACAAACCATAGCCATAGAACTTGGAACTACATTATTGTGCCAAGTTTCAAAGAGCTAGCACAAACCGTGTTTGATGTAGAGTTCCAACTACATGTATCCATATAGGAGAAAAGAGAGTGAAACCTAAACATGAAAAAGGTTACTGCAAAGGGAACGGTTTAACCTAGAAGAACGAAATTTGGTGAGCCAAGTTTGACTGGTGTACTGATCATTACCTGCAAGTATCATCATGATTCGGTGAAAAAATGTTTGCTGAGATTTCCGGAAACTCGTAGTTTTTGGAAGCTTGGCAACCCCTTTCAATGAAAGTGATTCTCGTCAGTCTCTGATTGGGGCTACTTCCAGAGGACACAAACCATAGCCATAGAACTTGGGAACTACATTATTGTGCCAAGTTTCAAAGAGCTAGCACAAACCGTGTTTGATTTAGAGTTCCAACTACATGTATCCATATAGGAGAAAACAGAGTGAAACCTAAACATGAAAAAGGTTACTGCAAAGGAATGGTTTAAGCTAGAAGAACGAAATTTGGTGAGCCAAGTGGGACTGGTGTACTGATCATTACCTGCAAGTATCATCACGATTGGGTGAAAAAATGTTTGCTGAGATTTCCGGAAACTCGTAGTTTTTTGGAAGCTTGGCAAACCCTTTCAATGAAAGTGATTCTCGTCAGTCTCTGCTTGGGGTTACTTCCAGAGGACACAAACCATAGCCATAGAACTTGGAACTACATTATTGTGCCAAGTTTCAAAGAGATAGCACAAACCGTGTTTGATTTAGAGTTCCAACTACATGTATCCATATAGGAGAAAACAGAGTGAAACCTAAACATGAAAACGGTTACTGCAAAGGAACGGTTTAACCTAGAAGAACGAAATTTGGTGAGCCAAGTGGGACTGGTGTACTGATAATTACCTGCAAGTATCATCACGATTGGGTGAAAAAATGTTTGCTGAGATTTCCGGAAACTCGTAGTTTTTTGGAAGCTTGGCAACCCCTTTCAATGAAAGTGATTCTCGTCAGTCTCTACTTGGGGCTACTTCCAGAGGACACAAACCATAGCACTAGAACTTGGAACTATATTATTGTGCCAAGTTTCAAAGAGCTAGCACAAACCGTGTTTGATTTAGAGTTCCAACTACATGTATCCATATAGGAGAAAACAGAGTGAAACCTAAACATGAAAACGGTTACTGCAAAGGAACGGTTTAAGCTAGAAGAACTGAAATTTGGTGAGCCAAGTGGGACTGGTGTACTGATCATTACCTGGAAGTATCATCACGATTGGGTGAAAAAATGTTTGCTGAGATTTCCGGAAACTCGTAGTTTTTTGGAAGCTTGGCAACCCCTTTCAATGAAAGTGATTCTCGTCAGTCTCTGCTTGGGGCTACTTCCAGAGGACACAAACCATAGCCATAGAACTTGGAACTACATTATTGTGCCAAGTTTCAAAGAGCTAGCACAAACCGTGTTTGATTTAGAGTTCCAACTACATGTATCCATATAGGAGAAAACAGAGTGAAACCTAAACATGAAAACGGTTACTGCAAAGGAATGGTTTAACCTAGAAGAACGAAATTTGGTGAGCCAAGTGGGACTGTGTACTGATCATTACCTGCAAGTATCATCACGATTGGGTGAAAAAATATTTGCTGAGATTTCCGGAAACTCGTAGTTTTTTGGAAGCTTGGCAACCCCCTTTCAATGAAAGTGATTCTCGTCAGTCTCTGCTTGGGGCTACTTCCAGAGGACACAAACCATTGCCATAGAACTTGGAACTGCATTATTGTGCCAAGCTTCAAAGACCTAGCACAAACCGTGTTTGATTTAGAGTTCCAACTACATGTATCCATATAGGAGAAAACAGAGTGAAACCTAAACATGAAAACGGTTACTGCAAAGGAACGGTTTAACCTAGAAGAACGAAATTTGGTGAGCCAAGTGGGACTGGTGTACTGATCATTACCTGCAAGTATCATCACGATTGGGTGAAAAAATGTTTGCTGAGATTTCCGGAAACTCGTAGTTTTTTGGAAGCTTGGCAACCCCTTTCAATGAAAGTGATTCTCGTCAGTCTCTGCTTGGGGCTACTTCCAGAGGACACAAACCATAGCCATAGAACTTGGAACTACATTATTGTGCCAAGTTTTTCAAAGAGCTAGCACAAACCGTGTTTGATTTAGAGTTCCAACTACATGTATCCATATAGGAGAAAACAGAGTGAAACCTAAACATGAAAACGGTTACTGCAAAGGAACGGTTTAAGCTAGAAGAACGAAATTTGGTGAGCCAAGTGGGACTGGTGTACTGATCATTACCTGCAAGTATCATCACGATTGGGTGAAAAAATGTTTGCTGAGATTTCCGGAAACTCGTAGTTTTTTGGAAGATTGGCAACCCCTTTCAATGAAAGTGATTCTCGTCAGTCTCTGCTTGGGGCTACTTCCAGAGGACACAAACCATAGCCATAGAACTTGGAACTACATTATTGTGCCAAGTTTCAAAGAGCTAGCACAAACCGTGTTTGATTTAGACTTCCAACTACATGTATCCATATAGGAGAAAACAGAGTGAAACCTAAACATGAAAACGGTTACTGCAAAGGAACGGTTTAATCTAGAAGAACGAAATTTGGTGAGCCAATTGGGACTGGTGTACTGATCATTACCTGCAAGTATCATCACGATTGGGTGAAAAAATGTTTGCTGAGATTTCCGGAAACTCGTAGTTTTTTGGAAGCTTGGCAACCCCTTTCAAAAAAGTGATTCTCGTCAGTCTCTGCTTGGGGATACTTCCAGAGGACACAAACCATAGCCATAGAACTTGGATTACATTATTGTGCAAGTTTCAAAGAGATAGCACAAACCTTGTTTGATTTAGAGTTCCAACTACATGTATCCATATAGGAGAAAACACAGTGAAACCTAAACATGAAAACGGTTACTGCAAAGGAACGGTTTAACCTAGAAGAACGAAATTTGGTGAGCCAAGTGGGACTGGTGTACTGATCATTACCTGCAAGTATCATCACGATTGGGTGAAAAAAATGTTTGCTGAGATTTCCGGACACTCGTAGTTTTTTGGAAGCTTGGCAACCCCTTTCAATGAAAGTGATTCTCGTCAGTCTCTGCTTGGGGCTACTTCCAGAGGACACAAACCATTGCCATAGAACTTGGAACTGCATTATTGTGCCAAGCTTCAAAGACCTAGCACAAACCGTGTTTGATTTAGAGTTCCAACTACATGTATCCATATAGGAGAAAACAGAGTGAAACCTAAACATGAAAACGGTTACTGCAAAGGAACGGTTTAACCTAGAAGAACGAAATTTGGTGAGCCAAGTGGGACTGGTGTACTGATCATTAAATGGATGTATCATCAAGATTGGGTGAAAAAATGTTTGCTGAGATTTCCGGAAACTCGTAGTTTTTTGGAAGCTTGGCAACCCCTTTCAATGAAAGTGATTCTCGTCAGTCTCTACTTGGGGCTACTTCCAGAGGACACAAACCATAGCCATAGAACTTGGAACTACATTATTGTTCCAAGTTTCAAAGAGCTAGCACAAACCGTGTTTGATTTAGACTTCCAACTACTTGTATCCATATAGGAGAAAACAGAGTGAAACCTAAACATGAAAACGGTTACTGCAAAGGAACGGTATAACCTAGAAGAACGAAATTTGGTGAGCCAAGTGGGACTGGTGTACTGAACATTACCTGCAAGTATCACCAAGATTGGGTGAAAAAATGTTTGCTGAGATTTCAGGAAACTCGTAGTTTTTTGGAAGCTTGGCAACCCCTTTCAATGAAAGTGATTCTCGTCAGTCTCTGCTTGGGGCTACTTCCAGAGGACACAAACCATAGCCATAGAACTTGGAACTACATTATTGTGCCAAGTTTCAAAGAGCTAGCACAAACCGTGTTTGATTTAGAGTTCCAACTACATGTATCCATATAGGAGAAAACAGAGTGAAACCTAAACATGAAAACGGTTACTGCAAAGGAAGGTTTAACCTAGAAGAACGAAATTTGGTGAGCCAAGTGGGACTGGTGTACTGATCATTACCTGCAAGTATCATCACGATTGGGTGAAAAAATGTTTGCTGAGATTTCCGGAAACTCGTAGTTTTTTGGAAGCTTGGCAACCCCTTTCAATGAAAGTGATTCTCGTCAGTCTCTGCTTGGGGCTACTTCCAGAGGACACAAACCATAGCCATAGAACTTGGAACTACATTATTGTGCCAAGTTTCAAAGAGCTAGCACAAACCGTGTTTGATTTAGAGTTCCAACTACATGTATCCATATAGGAGAAAACAGAGTGAAACCTAAACATGAAAACGGTTACTGCAAAGGAACGGTTTAAGCTAGAAGAACGAAATTTGGTGAGCCAAGTGGGACTGGTGTACTGATCATTACCTGCAAGTATCATCACGATTGGGTGAAAAAATGTTTGCTGAGATTTCCGGAAACTCGTAGTTTTTTGGAAGATTGGCAACCCCTTTCAATGAAAGTGATTCTCGTCAGTCTCTGCTTGGGGCTACTTCCAGAGGACACAAACCATAGCCATAGAACTTGGAACTACATTATTGTGCCAAGTTTCAAAGAGCTAGCACAAATCGTGTTTGATTTAGAGTTCCAACTAATGTATCCATATAGGAGAAAACAGAGTGAAACCTAAACATGAAAACGGTTACTGCAAAGGAATGGTTTAACCTAGAAGAACGAAATTTGGTGAGCCAAGTGGGACTGGTGTACTGATCATTACCTGCAAGTATCATCACGATTGGGTGAAAAAATATTTGCTGAGATTTCCGGAAAACTCGTAGTTTTTTGGAAGCTTGGCAACCCCTTTCAATGAAAGTGATTCTCGTCAGTCTCTGCTTGGGGTTACTTCCAGAGGACACAAACCATAGCCATAGAACTTGGAACTACATTATTGTGCCAAGTTTCAAAGAGCTAGCACAAACCGTGTTTGATTTAGACTTCCAACTACATGTATCCATATAGGAGAAAACAGAGTGAAACCTAAACATGAAAACGGTTACTGCAAAGGAACGGTTTAACCTAGAAGAACGAAATTTGGTGAGCCAATTGGGACTGGTGTACTGATCATTACCTGCAAGTATCATCACGATTGGGTGAAAAATGTTTGCTGAGATTTCCGGAAACTCGTAGTTTTTTGGAAGCTTGGCAACCCCTTTCAAAAAAAGTGATTCTCGTCAGTCTCTGCTTTGGGGATACTTCCAGAGGACACAAACCATAGCCATAGAACTTGGAATTACATTATTGTGCCAAGTTTCAAAGAGATAGCACAAACCTTGTTTGATTTAGAGTTCCAACTACATGTATCCATATAGGAGAAAACAGAGTGAAACCTAAACATGAAAACGGTTACTGCAAAGGAACGGTTTTAACTAGAAGAACGAAATTTGGTGAGCCAAGTGGGACTGGTGTACTGATCATTACCTGCAAGTATCATCACGATTGGGTGAAAAAAATGTTTGCTGAGATTTCCGGACACTCGTAGTTTTTTGGAAGCTTGGCAACCCCTTTCAATGAAAGTGATTCTCGTCAGTCTCTGCTTGGGGCTACTTCCAGAGGACACAAACCATTGCCATAGAACTTGGAACTGCATTATTGTGCCAAGCTTCAAAGACCTAGCACAAACCGTGTTTGATTTAGAGTTCCAACTACATGTATCCATATAGGAGAAAACAGAGTGAAACCTAAACATGAAAACGGTTACTGCAAAGGAACGGTTTAACCTAGAAGAACGAAATTTTGGTGAGCCAAGTGGGACTGGTGTACTGATCATTACCTGCAAGTATCATCACGATTGGGTGAAAAAATGTTTGCTGAGATTTCCAGAAACTCGTATTTTTTGGAAGCTTGGCAAACCTTTCAATGAAAGTGATTCTCGTCAGTCTCTGCTTGGGGCTACTTCCAGAGGACACAAACCATTGCCATAGAACTTGGAACTACATTATTGTGCCAAGTTTCAAAGACCTAGCACAAACCGTGTTTGATTTAGAGTTCCAACTACATGTATCCATATAGGAGAAAACAGAGTGAAACCTAAACATGAAAAAGGTTACTGCAAAGGAACGGTTTAACCTAGAAGAACGAAATTTGGTGAGCCAAGTGGACTGGTGTACTGATCATTAAATGGATGTATCATCAAGATTGGGTGAAAAAATGTTTGCTGAGATTTCCGGAAACTCGTAGTTTTTTGGAAGCTTGGCAACCCCTTTCAATGAAAGTGATTCTCGTCAGTCTCTGCTTGGGGCTACTTCCAGAGGACACAAACCATAGCCATAGAACTTGGAACTACATTATTGTTCCAAGTTTCAAAGAGCTAGCACAAACCGTGTTTGATTTAGACTTCCAACTACTTGTATCCATATAGGAGAAAACAGAGTGAAACCTAAACATGAAAACGGTTACTGCAAAGGAACGGTATAACCTAGAAGAACGAAATTTGGTGAGCCAAGTGGGACTGGTGTACTGAACATTACCTGCAAGTATCACCAAGATTGGGTGAAAAAATGTTTGCTGAGATTTCAGGAAACTCGTAGTTTTTTGGAAGCTTGGCAACCCCTTTCAATGAAAGTGATTCTCGTCAGTCTCTGCTTGGGGCTACTTCCAGAGGACACAAACCATAGCCATAGAACTTGGAACTACATTATTGTGCCAAGTTTCAAAGAGCTAGCACAAACCGTGTTTGATTTAGAGTTCCAACTACATGTATCCATATAGGAGAAAACAGAGTGAAACCTAAACATGAAAAAGGTTACTGCAAAGGAATGGTTTAAGCTAGAAGAACGAAATTTGGTGAGCCAAGTGGGACTGGTGTACTGATCATTACCTGCAAGTATCATCACGATTGGGTGAAAAAATGTTTGCTGAGATTTCCGGAAACTCGTAGTTTTTTGGAAGCTTGGCAAACCCTTTCAATGAAAGTGATTCTCGTCAGTCTCTGCTTGGGGTTACTTCCAGAGGACACAAACCATAGCCATAGAACTTGGAACTACATTATTGTGCCAAGTTTCAAAGACCTAGCACAAACCGTGTTTGATTTAGAGTTCCAACTACATGTATCCATATAGGAGAAAACAGAGTGAAACCTAAACATGAAAACGGTTACTGCAAAGGAACGTTTAACCTAGAAGAACGAAATTTGGTGAGCCAAGTGGGACTGGTGTACTGATCATTAAATGGATGTATCATCAAGATGGTGAAAAAATGTTTGCTGAGATTTCCGGAAACTCGTAGTTTTTTGGAAGCTTGGCAACCCCTTTCAATGAAAGTGATTCTCGTCAGTCTCTGCTTGGGGCTACTTCCCAGAGGACCACAAACCATAGCCATAGAACTTGGAACTACATTATTGTTCCAAGTTTCAAAGAGCTAGCACAAACAGTGTTTGATTTAGACTTCCAACTACTTGTATCCATATAGGAGAAAACAGAGTGAAACCTAAACATGAAAACGGTTACTGCAAAGGAACGGTATAACCTAGAAGAACGAAATTTGGTGAGCCAAGTGGGACTGTGTACTGAACATTACCTGCAAGTATCACCAAGATTGGGTGAAAAAATGTTTGCTGAGATTTCAGGAAACTCGTAGTTTTTTGGAAGCTTGGCAACCCCTTTCAATGAAAGTGATTCTCGTCAGTCTCTGCTTGGGGCTACTTCCAGAGGACACAAACCATAGCCATAGAACTTGGAACTACATTATTGTGCCAAGTTTCAAGAGCTAGCACAAACCGTGTTTGATTTAGAGTTCCAACTACATGTATCCATATAGGAGAAAAACAGAGTGAAACCTAAACATGAAAAAGGTTACTGCAAAGGAATGGTTTAAGCTAGAAGAACGAAATTGGTGAGCCAAGTGGGACTGGTGTACTGATCATTACCTGCAAGTATCATCACGATTGGGTGAAAAAATGTTTGCTGAGATTTCCCGGAAACTCGTAGTTTTTTGGAAGCTTGGCAAACCCTTTCAATGAAAGTGATTCTCGTCAGTCTCTGCTTGGGGTTACTTCCAGAGGACACAAACCATAGCCATAGAACTTGGAACTACATATTGTGCCAAGTTTCAAAGAGATAGCACAAACCGTGTTTGATTTAGAGTTCCAACTACATGTATCCATATAGGAGAAAACAGAGTGAAACCTAAACATGAAAACGTTACTGCAAAGGAACGGTTTAACCTAGAAGAACGAATTTTGGTGAGCCAAGTGGGACTGGTGTACTGATCATTACCTGCAAGTATCATCACGATTGGGTGAAAAAATGTTTGCTGAGATTTCCGGAAACTCGTAGTTTTTTGGAAGCTGGCATCCCCTTTCAATGAAAGTGATTCTCGTCAGTCTCTGCTTGGGGCTACCTCCAGAGGACACAAACCATAGCCATAGAACTTGGAACTACATTATTGTGCCACGTTTCAAAGAGATACCACAAACCGTGTTTGATTTACAGTTCCAACTACATGTATCCATATAGGAGAAAACAGAGTGAAACCTAAACATGAAAACGGTTACTGCAAAGGAACGGTTTAACCTAGAAGAACGAAATTTGGTGAGCCAATTGGGACTTGGTGTACTGATCATTACCTGCAAGTATCATCACGATTGGGTGAAAAAATGTTTGCTGAGATTTCCGGAAACTCGTAGTTTTTTGGAAGCTTGGCAACCCCTTTCAAAAAAAGTGATT